>NC_056743.1:660137720-660225220 GCF_019279795.1 Protopterus annectens | reverse complement strand
TGCTAAATACATGCATTTCTAGCACTGTTGAAATACAGAAACACTGCTGTACAAAGTACAGTATGTTTGCACTGTCAGCTGAGCTATTAATATCTTGTAGATTCTCTTGTCCTTTCTTCAACTTGAAAAAATGTAATGTCAGTAAAACAGCATGTTGGCAAAAATACCGCTATGTGCATATCATCAAATGAAGGTAGTAGGTCAAGAATGTAGCACAATTCCACAGACAAGTAACCCGAAGCACTTTGAAAACGTGAACAACAAAATATTTTGTGGTTTGTACTGATAATGGAGAGTTGCTATGAAGGAACTAATGTCATCTGGTCAAAATTAATATGTTCAAAAGAGAATACATAAAATCCATCCATCTACAGCCACTTTTCCCATTTTTGCACATGGAGTCAGAGTGTCCCTTCAACAGTTGACAATTATCTAGAGCTGACGTTTATACCACTAGGTGGCTAGCCCTGCCATGGTAGTTCATTCATACCACACACTAAAATGAGCAATCATACCTACGGCCAATTTAGAGTGTCCAATCTACCTAGTGTATGTCTTTGGAATGTGAGAGGTAACAGAAGCACCCAGAGGAAACCCATGAGGACACAGGGACTCCACACAGAAGGCATCATAGTTGAGAATAAAACCATGAAACCTCTTTCTGTGAGGCAACAGCACTGTCCACTGTATCACTGTGCCATCCAGAATATATCAACTATAGAAGCTGTATTCTTAAAGCTTCAAGCCAAGAGGTGCATCCAGAAGTGTCCAAAGTGCTATAAAAATGTATCTCCAGATATATTTCTAGAAGGAACAATAAATGTGCAAAGAAGTGTTAATCTGACTCCAGAATATGCTTATCTGCCACAGTTCCTGGAACAACAGCGACAGAACCATCAACAATGGACTCCCAAATCTTCAAAACATGAAGTTTGTTGAGAAAGTCAACAAGAACAATTAGATAGTAGTGAGTAATGAAATTGCTGGACTGCAGTTTGAAATCTGCTGCTAATTCATAGGTTCATAGGTAGGTATTAGGCTATTGGCTCTAGGGCCTATATAAGCCTAGACAAATGGTACCCTGGCTTTTGCCACCCAAGAAAATTATTTTCCTGTGCCCCTGTCAAGCAGAGCCACAGAAGTGATCCCCGGGGTAAATTTCCTATCTCCCATCCAATCGTCAAGATTTTTCTTGAAGAGTGCTTATGAGGAGCCTTGTTTGATATAGATAGGTAGTTTGTTCCAGAGTGCGGGAAGTCTCTGGGACAGGAATCTATCCCTACAGCATGTTCTGTTTATTGTGGTGACAAGGTTTAGGTCCCTAGAGCATGTAGGTCAGAGGGATTGGGATTTCTTTATGTGGAGCATGTCCAACAGCTCTGGGTTTGACATAGCTTTGTATGTTAGGCAGAGATTGCCTCTGAGTAGGCGATATGCGACAGAGTAAAGCTGGAGACAGTCTGCGTAGGGCATCTGTTTCAGACCAGTAATCCTCTTTGTGCGGTATCTCTGTGGTCTTTCCAGTTTTTGTAGATGTCTTGTGAGGTACATACCAAAAGGGACATTGTACTCTATAATGGGTCTAATGAGTGATGAGTAGAGGGGAACAATGACCTATTTTTTTCCTGGATGAGAAACCTTTTGTGATGAGGTATGCCACGTAGAAGGATTTCCTGACTACTGTGGCGATGTGATTATCAAAGGAGAGACTACTGTCCACCTGTGTCCCAAGGTCTCTTATCACACTTTCTGTGTTAAGTAGACTACCGCCTATGTGGTAGTTCATGGGTATAGAGATTTTACCAAAAGGGATGGCAATGCACTTTTTGGCATTGAGCTTGAGGCCATGGTTTGACACCAGGCATCTGTCTTAGTGAGGCCCTTTTGTAGGATGTCCACATCATTAGGAGTTTTGATTATGGCTCCTAGTTTGCAGTCATCTGCGAACTTTGTTAGCCAAAGACCTTCTAAGTTAGCCTGTACTTCAGGAAAGTAGATACCAAACAGGAGAAATTATTGTACAAATCAAGTGTTTCACCTTTGTACATGAAACGTTATAATTAAAAGTGTAAAAGCATCTTTGCATTTTGAAAATAAAAAGTGATAAATGCATTTCTAAAAATGAAAATGATCATCCATTGCTTGGGACTATAATCATTTGCATGAAGAAATGTAAGAAGACAAGATATATGTAGTACATAATGTAGTCTGTTGTCTGGGCGCCTTCCCTCCTTCTGTCACATTATCTTAAGATGATCTTGCATATCAATATCATGTCTTCCTGTCTCTTCTCCCATTAGGTGAGATGCAGTTTAGCTCCTGTAGTCTCCAGTCATATCACATTCACTCTGTCACATGTACTTTTCTGGAGGATTTGCTCTGGAGCCCTTCTAGCTGTCTAGCATCCCTTTCCTTATATGGCCTCCATAACTGAATTCAGTAGTCAAGGTGTTGTCTGACTAGCGTACTGTAGCATGCAAACAGCATCTTGCATTACTTAAACCTACTCATTCTACATTTTAAACCTTACTGAGATTAAACATTTGCTGCTCTGTAAGGACTAACTAGCACTCTTTCTTGCTTTATTATAATGCATTTTGTTTGGGTCTTAACAGAGAACCTTGGAATTTCCTGAAACTCCAATATTGGATATATTTATGTTATGGAATACCTGCAAAGTGAAGGATTAGTGTAGAAAGTCTAACACATGTTATGTCACACTATGATGGAATAATGAGTCTCCAAAGTAAGGAGAAGCAAGTGGAGCAGGAGACATCTGAAAAAGCGGGTCTATATCACCATATTGAATGGTGATAATGCCAAACATTGAAAATATCAAAAGTTCACAAGAACGAACTTGCTATTGTGGGGGGCTGTGCCCCCAAACCCCCCACTAAATATATATTCCAACTCCGAGGTCGCACTACAGTGAGGAAAGGGCAAATATCCCAATCCTCACTGTACTGCGACCCCAAAAACACAAGTTTGTTCTCGTGAACTTTCGATATTTTTGGCGTTCGGCATTATCACCATTCGATATAGTGATATAAACCTGAAAAAGCAATATGGATATGGGAAAGAAAAAACAATTTAACATGGTACAATATTTATGCAAAGGAGAAAGCAAAACTAATCGATACAAAAAAGCAGTATATTTGAATAGAAATGCAAACAAAGGCATCCAGATATGGAAACTGTTACAATACAAAAAATAAGAAAACAAAGGGAGAAAGTAGAAAAGAGGCTTAGTAATGGAGAAGTTAAAGAAATAGAAACTGAAGTTATGGATTACCTGTGAAGTGAAGGATTTAGTGTAGAAAATCAAAGCCTGGTAACATCAGTGCATGATGGAACAATGAATCCCCAGATTAAGAAGAAACAGGTGAAACAAGCGGCATCTGATCACTTGTCACATCACGATGCTCTGGAGACTTTATCAGGAAACTAGTATAAAAGTTCAGTTGCCATTGCACAGGAAGGGGAAGAACAGGAAACAGTGTCGATGTACAGTGATAGGCCAGTGAGTTTCCATATAAAAGAGCAATTGATGATGCAGGATACAGCTGAAGAGATTATGCCACAGGCAGATGTTCTGGAAATGTATGCATAATGGCCACAGGAAATGGAGATACGAAGAATGTGCCCTCAGTTTCGAAGAAAATGATCTAAGGGAAGAGTTGCTTGAATTAATAGAGATGAATAGACACATTAAGATCCATGAAAGAAATAGATTATGGAAATTCAATAAGACCCAAAATATTAGAAATCTGATAAAACAAATGAAAACAATAATCAAAACTATTAACAGAAGTTCATGTAATATAACAGAAGCAAATAGGCTATATTAATATGCTGCTAAATTAATAACAGATAAAGTCTTACAACACAACATCGAGCAATAAGGAAAAGAAAGAGAAAAAATCAAATGCCATCATGGAAGCATTGAACCGAGAAAACTATAGAGCAATTAAAACAAGACGTGTCAGTGTTAGAAGAGCATAGAAGAAGGAACAGGTCAACAAAAATATGTAATAAAAGGAACATGCAGTATCTGAACAGGCCAGGATCTACAGTACACTATTGCAAATAGTAAACTGAAGAGATCAGCAGAGGCAGAAAATCTTAGGAAATGCGCAGAACAATATAAAGGAAAAATACACAGTAAGCAATTCATTGGTGCCAAACAAAGTTTTATAGAGAATTGGGAAACAAAGAAAAAAGCATTGAAACACCACCAAAAAACAAGAAATAGGCACATTGTGGAGAAATATCTATGCAGACCTTGTATACCATAACAAAGATGCTGATTGGATAACAGAGTTAACAGAAACAGAAAGAAGTTGCAATGTACATGGTTTACTATCAACTGTGTGAACGACAAGCTGTTGGCATGTATGCTGCCGAAAATCAGATTGTGCACAATGTCAAGTGTAAGGGGTAGTCGAACACATTTTTTATCCCCAATGTAGTGCGATCTCGGAGTTGGAATATATTATTAGCAGGGAGTGTGGGGGTGCAGGGGGGACTTGCCCCCTGCAAAAACTTGGTATGTCGTATTGGAGTTTGATTTACATCAGCTCCTATACGGATATCACGTGATGTTTTCAGTGGCAATGTTGACGCTAATGTGTCGATCATTTGGGTCGACACTGTGTAGGAGTCAAAATTCTGCGTTTGGTGGTTTACTTTGCTATTGCGAATGGCAAATGTTTTGCCTTTCACTGTAATGATAATAAACCATGTTCAGGGCATGAAATGGGATGAAATAATGGCCAGAGAAATTGAAGCAAAGTTAAGAAAAGTTCCTAAATCCAGGCCCAGATCCAGTACCTAATTTCTGGCTAAAAGTATTGACATCTTTACACTAAGATTTAGCACCAAGTAAGAACTACTTATGTGTGCATTATGAACAGTCTCCAACCTGATTATCGACAGAAAAAATCATACTCCTTAAAAGTGAACCTGCAAGCCATCCTAAAAACAATAGACCAATAACTTGCCTTCCAATGATGACTGTATACTGGAATTGACACAGTCAGTGTTATAGTCATTTAGAAGAAAACTCAATCATGGCAATAGAACAAAAAGGATAACAAGAAAAAAATCATGTGGAACAAAGGATCATTTATTGTTAAATAAAGTCATAATGGAAAATTGTAAAAGGGGAGGAATCTAAGTATGGCATGGATATATTATGTAAAAAAGTATATAAGATTATCCCACATTCATGGATAAAAGAGTGCTTACAGATGTATAAGATACACCCTGTACTGATCAAGTGGATTACAGTGGCTAGGAAACAGTGGCAAATTACTTTGCAGCTAAGCAATTATTATCAGAGGGATAAAAATTCAAAATGGGATATTCCAAGGTGACTCTTTGTCATAGCTGCCCTTTTGTTTTGCCCTTAACCCATTCAGCTTTCTACTTAACAGATTAGGTCATGGTTACAATTTAGCTCCTAGATAACAACAAAGTGTAAAGACTTCTCAACATCTTTTTGTGGATGATTTAAAATGGTATAGTTCATCTGATCTGGAGCAAAAGGGACAACTGCAAATGGTCAAAACTTTATCAGATGATATAAGAATATAATTTGGTCTTGAAAGCAACATTTAAAGCAGGACTGCTGCTTCATTTAGAAAGTATCAATCAGGGAAAGAACCGTGATGTAAAGGAACTTGAGCAGAAGGGAGTGCATAAATATTTAGAATTGATGAAGGATCAACAATAAAACCTTAACAAATGCAAACAAAAGTCAGTAAAGAATATTTTAGAAGACTACAATTAGTACTGAAATCAGGCCTGTCATGTAAGAAGAAAGTCCAAGCAATAAACCAATTTGCTCTTCCTGTTCTTCCAGTTTTGGTGTTATTGTTCCCAGAAAGTACTGGATCATTTGGGTAGGACAACAAGAAAATTGCTTCAAGCTTACCAAATGATATATAAAAATCAGTGTACCATAAAATTATATATTTCTTGCCCTGAAGGAAGTATGAACCTCCTCAAAACTGATTACATGTATAGATCTGCAATCATAGAACTGTATACATATCTGTTGACTTCACTAGATCCAAACATAGTGAAAGTTTTAAACTGTGAGGGGTTTAAGATGACTTCCCTGCTTAGTTTAGCGGAAGCATATCGATATCAAGGGAGAATGGACATTAGACCAGAAGTAGACAAAAAAATCAAACAGCAACTGAATGTGCTAAAAAAAAAAAAAAAAGGAATATAAGGAGAAGGATCAGGTGAGAAGGCAGGAAATGTGGGAAATGGGGAAAGGGGGTTGGGAGAGTGGCCTAATGGTTCAGATGTTTGCCTTAAAAACACAAGGTGCAGGGTTTGAGTCCCACAAGGGATAATTGTCTAAGCTTAAAATGGCTCACAAGGGTAGTTAGCCTAGTACTAATCTACGAACCTATGTATAACTATAGTTCCAAGTATAGAAAACTCTTGGAACAGCCTCATGTTGATCAGGATCTGATGCTGGAATGGTTATGGAGAGGAAAATTTTGCACCAACAGATGAGGTGAATATTGGTGGCCCAGGGTAGTGGATTGTGTACATGTTGGTTTGCAAAGTACATTGAATATGTGCAAAAAGACAAATGCAGGTATTGTAAAACAGGACTTGTAACAGTCTTGCATCGTGTTGCTGGGTGTGGTACATTAATAGTACAGGGACTGTATAGTGAAATCCATAATAATGTAGCAAGACTGTTGCACTGGGGATTGTGCAAACATTACAGTATTGAAGTATCTGAGAAGTGCTGTAAAAATGATCCACAAAGTATTATAAAGAATGATGTTTATATCACATAGGATCATCCTTTACCAACAGTTCAAAAAATAAGATGTGAGAAAAACACATATACTAGTGCATGAAAAGAAGACATAAGTGCATTGATCATTGAAACTGCTACACCTAGTGATTACATTGTCTTATTTACAGAGAGAGACAAAGTTATAAAGTACCAGGATTTGCAGGCAGGAATGAGAAGCTATGTGGAAAATGTATACCCAGACAGTTCCAAAAGTAGTAGGAGTAAGGGGTCTCATAAAAATAATTTACAGTTGTTGTGAAGGCTGCAAGCCTAGCCAGATAGGATTTTATACATAATTCTATCATTTGTAAATATGAATGTTGAATTACAGACTTGTTTTCTTAAATGAAAAAAAATACTGTGAAATGTTGAAATACAAGCTTGTTTTCTTAAATGAAAGAATATGATGTGAAATGCTGAACTTAAAACAGTGTAGCAACATTGCCCTCTGCTGTAAAGAAAGCTAAGTCAAGTATTTCTTGTCTGTCCTTTGAAGTTAAAATTATTTCATGTCTGTTCCTTTGAAGTTGAAATTTGGAGTCATGAGTCGGGAGTGAAGCATCCTGCCTATTGTTTTAACTTAAGGAATAATTATTGGAGTTTACATATGGAATGTCTTTTATTGATGTAGTTTCTTGCAGGTGCAAGATAACAATTATGTAGTATCTGTTAGCCTGGGCGCACCAAGAAAGTGTAAAAAAATGATACAATGGGAATCAGGACTGAAGATAGAAATTTAAGCAGAGAGAATCAGAAGGCAGTAAGCATTTTTGTCTTGACTATCCAACTCACAGCACTGTCTTGCTCATATGTAAGTTATCTTAGACTTGTGTTTTCTTTTAGAAATAGCTAGAAACTAGAAAGATTTGACTTTGTTTTTCTGTGATGTTAGAACTGTACTACTGAATTATTTTAAGTATTTCTGTGTGATCTCTCAACTCTTGACTAGCACTGTAAAGTAGAAAGTATTGTCTTGTGTTTTTATTATTTATTATTAAATATTTTAAAACCTTTTAACTGCAGCTGTTTTGTGTAGAGATAAGTTCAGCTCTAAGAGTACATCGCATGTATATACTGATCCTGTACCAAGTCACTCTAATAAGCCTTGACTGTTTAGTTATACTACCATTTGGATAGTAATATTGCACAGTAATAATTGGACACCCTTTTAAGGGCCTTTGAGTAGCTGATAATTATTAGCTGGGTGGTGGCAGGGTTTTCTACTGTATAGTCTGGGTAAAAGGGGCACAGCTGGAGAACTTGTGCCAGCCTTTTCCAAGAGTGTCTGTGTGGTTGTACAAGTTCTTATCTCAATGCATGTGTGTGTCAGCTACTTGGGCAGGGACACAAAGCACTGGTTGGACAGAGAGGGTGCTGGAGATTTTATCTTGCCCAGCTGGCTGAGATCTGAACCATATAGCCGTGCCAGTGAGGAGTCTTATTGAAGACCTGGAGAGCAAGGGAGTGACCAGCCCCGGATTGACTGTGATCTCTGTGTGCTCTTAAGGGAAATTGCACTCAGCTGTGTGTATTTGTTACCCTTTCCTCATATATGAGACGCCCTCTCTGGTGTTAGTGGTGAGGATTGAGGCTCCTTGATTGCTGGGCCAGGGCAACGGTGTCACAGTTGTATGTAGATACGCTACCGATACATGTAACTGAATATGAATTGCAGGAGTCAGTCCAGGGCACATTTAGCTAATATCATAGACTGAAACAATACTAAATTCACAAACTTTAATCATACTTTGACTTAAGAACAAGGTCCATTCCTTTTATGGTATCGGAAACTTAAAAGGCTTGTAGAAATTAAACTGAGGGTATAGTATTCTATTTCTGAACTTTGCTTGGGGTATAAAACCTTTCAGTAACCTTAGTATGTAATCAGAGTGCAATGTTATTAAACCATTTTACACTGTCACTCAGTTTACTCACTATTTCTTTAGACAAACTAAAAATGTTTGTAGGGGCATTGACTATAATCAAAGGTAGATAACAGTTGTTATCAGAGCTACCGCTTCATGTGACAGGAGTGTAATATACTATGTATAAGATCTTACAGTTAAAAAAGTCAGTCTTCAAGAGCAAATAGGAAGCCTTAGGTTTGTAGGCATAGTGCTAACCAAAGGAAAATCAAATAAATAGTGCCTTCCAAACCAAATCCTGGAGGTAAATCTCCTTCCCATTGTTGGGAAACTAACTCCTAAAATCTCTGTGAAAAACCTCACCATTCTAAAAGCTCATGACTTACAGAAAAAAAGAGCAGTGTCCCTCATGAAGTGCCGCATTCTCCAAGAAGAACATGGTACTTCAAAGGAACTCTATGTTTTTCCTCTAAGCCATGAGTTTTTAGACTGGTGAGATGTTTTGCACAGTGCTAACTACTGTTGAAAAATTCATGAGGGAAGAACTTGCTGAATGGTTAGTTCACATTTTACAAGTTTACATGGCCCACTCTGTTCTGTACCCTTCAAAGTAGCACTTCTGCCACTACCACAGCATAATTGCACATATGTGCATGTAATGATGGCAGGAGGTGTGGGGGCATGCTCTTAGTTTGCCCTCTTCCAGTGAACTTTTGAAAAACTGTTATCAACAGCAGCTTAAATGTTAAGCAATAATCGTATGATAAGGACTTTTGCAGGTCTTCTGCCACATTGTTTGACAACTCTGGATGTCATTAGTGAGTACAGCCCTTCTAAGTTCTTTTACACGTTAGGTATGCTTTTATTTATTTGCCGATTTGATTTAATACCTGGTCTGTTCCATTAAGCAAAAGGAACAAATAACAGCTTGCAAAGTCAAAATCAAAAAAAGATGTTTACTGTATAAAACAATTGTACAACGCTTTAAGCACAATAATAAATGAACGCTTTTCATTTGTACTAAAACAAACTTCCTCAGCAGACCTTGTAATTTAAAAATTCTCGCAAGTTTAAATTGGTTTTCTGTTCTGCTAACATCACAGAACCAGTACCATGACTGTAAAATTTAAAGTTGCAGTACATGAAAATAAAACCACTCGAACTACCAAACACTTTAAATTAACAAAAAACAATTGTATCTTACATGTTATACAAACAATGTATTTATAATAAAATATGTAACATGTAATATATCTACATAAACCATATTGTGTAAGTGTCTGTACAAACATATAAAGCAAGTATTTCAATATGAATTTGTTTTCTCTATATATTGAAAAATCCATCACCTGCCTTTAATGTAATATAACAATAAAATGTATTAGAAATATATTGTATCAACCCATAATCAAATTTCTATATATAAAAAAATATAAACAATTTATATGCTATCTATGCATATTTTTGTTTTTCAAAATACAAGTTACTGAACACATATCATTTAGCCCAGGCAAACTGTGTGCATCTAACCTAATTTGCCATGCTAATTCCAACTCTTCTAAAAGAATTGGTAATGGGCCCCCTCTTGAAGATATGTTAACCTGATCAATGGCCATATATGAAAAACTATGGCCGGGGAAACACTGTACGTGCTTTGCTAATGCATTGTCCAATTTGCTTTTATTAATTGCATACTGGTGTTCGTAAACTCTCTCACGTAGTTTACGCTCTGTTTTTCCGATGTAGAAACCATTACACTGTCTACACTTTGCAAGGTATACTATAAATTTGGAGTTACAATTAAACTTTGATCGCACTTGATATTTCACATTATTGACAACAAAGTTATTAGAATTAATCATAAACTTACAATAATTACATGCTTCACATTTGAACATCCCAGTTACCTTTGTAATCTGAGAGTTTACTGATTCAAAGATATTTTTTAAATTTCCTCCCCTTCTAAAAGTTGTATGGGGTCTGTCACCTAATCTTTCCCATAACGTCGGGGATGATCTAAATAGCTCCCAGTTTTTCTTAAGTATTCCTATTACTAGATGGCTGTCACAGGTAAATGTGGTGATAAGTTTTAAACAGAGATTGCTGGCATTAAATAATGGACTACTGTAGTTTCTATCTATAGTGATTGCCATTACAGGTGACCTACTTGGTACATCCAATATTGTGTCACTTATAGATTTTACCATTAAAATTGGTGAATAGAAATCATGCAGTCTCTTGTCAGAAACTTCGTCTATCAACCTCTCTAGTAAATCTTCAGGATATCCACGATCCAGAAACATCAACTTTAAATGGTCACACTCACTATAAAAGTCAGACATCTGTGTATTAATACAGGCCGCTCTTACCAACTGGCCTTTAACAACCGTACATTTCTGGTAGAATGGGTGGCAACTCGAAAAATGCAAAAAGTCATTTGAATATATTGCCTTCCTGTAGATATTGCTTGATAACAGTGTGAAAGTTTGTTTTTTACTACTAACAGGTCTAAGTATGCTATTTCCTCTGTTCCAAACGTCGAAGTAAACTTAAGGAAGTTAGTTGTATTGTTTAAGTACTGCAATGATTCTGACCCTGCGTGGACTGATCAGTTCAACAATGTAAAGATGTCATCCAGAAATCTGGTATAGTATACTATTTTACTAATTACATTAGGGTTATTAAATACATACTCCCTCTCCCATTGAGCCATGACGATGTTAGCAAAGCTCCCTCCACAAGGGGAACCCATTGCAACACCAGAAGTTTGCAAGTAGAATGAATCCTCAAACATGAAATAGTTTTTGGTTAATACTAGATCAAGTAGTTCAATTACTAAACTGATCTCACTACTAGATGCACCATTCTGTTTTAATCTGGAAGCTGCCCAGTCAATACCCACAAAGTGGGGGATGCAAGTATAAAGATCTTTAACGTCTATCGTTAAAAACTTATGGTCACTATTGTAGTCAATTTTATTTAAATCAGCTAAGAAAGACCATGAGTCCTTACATACTTGGGTCTCAGGCAATAAATACTTTTTTAACAAATCGCCCACAAATTTCGCTATAGGATATGTAGGCAAATTTTGACCATCAATTAATGGATGAAAAGGTGGATGGACTACACTTTTGTGTAGTTTGAGGATCCAAAACATGTAAGGATATCGTGGATAAGACAGAGAAAAATAATTGTACATTTTCTGGTCAATACTACCATCGATGAACAGATCCTTAATACAAGCATTAATCAACTGATAGGCTCCATTCACCTCGGAGCGTGAGCTTGCTTGATAAGCTGGTGAATTAAGTAACAGTTCCATACAGGACACATAGTCACTAATGTTAAATATTGCCAGCCCACCACCTTTATCTGGTTTACACACCCTTATCTTCTGTGTTTTGATAAAGGTTAAGAAATCTTTTTCTTCACTAGATATATTAGATTTCACTGCTTTTTTATTTAAACGTGGAATCTGTCTAGTATCTAACTCACAGATTTGTTCGAATATTTCTAACACAGGATTCAAGGGTGGGTTAAAAGTACTTGAAACAATAAAAGGTTCAGAAATAGGTGCAGATTTACCTAACATCAACATTAAGTTTAACTTTCTTACAAACAATGTAATGTCTATAATTGTTTTCACAATATCAAGTCTCTGGGTTGGTACAAAGGTGTAACCTTTTGATAATAAATCAGCCATCTCTCTAGTGATATTCGAACTGGAATAGTTATAAACTTTAAAATCACCTTGACTGTTAGATATTATTGCTGGGTTAGGCAAAACAGTACTGGCTTATCCTTGCCCGATAAAATCTACCTCACTAACTTCATTCAAATCAACACTAACAGAAAAATTATCAATATCAAATGTCACATGGTTTACGATGACAGTATTAGTTGCATAGGTGGTGTTGTCACTAAATGTACCCATAGTATCCATTGTGTCAATCAAATTTTCACGATCAAGGTCACAAGTGACCATGCCAGTTTCAAAATATGTGGATGGTTTTAATACTATTTCCTCCACCTCTTGGTCTTGTTGTTTTGTTTGTTGTTCAACGGAAATGTTTTTTTGCTTCGGCCTTACTCCGGTACGACTGGCCTCCTGAAAAAACAAATTTTGGTTTTCCTGATGGTGGTTATCTTGAGGTTTAGGGTTGGTTGTAGTATTACATAGTCTTTCACTGCGTCTTACACCTATATCACCGTCTGGAACAGACCAATTAACATTCACGCCAAACTCTTCATCGACAACCGACATATTGATATTGGCATCCAAATGGGTGGAATTTGAATTAATGATACCATTACTCAGACTGGCACTAACCATTTTATCATCATACATATTATGGTTAGATTTACGCCAGACCTGAGCTGAAGAAGGTTTGGGGTAGGCAATACCCTGTTCATATGCATGTATGTCTTGGTTCAATTTCTTAATTTTGTTAGATTTCAACTTTACCATATGGTCATTTATACTTGAAAAAACGGTTGAAGTTAAGATCTTGTTTAATTTTATGATCTAAGTCAGACACCGTTTTAGCCATGTTGTCGACCCACAAATTATAGTGTTTAATAATAACCTCTAAAAGTTCAAGACCCTGATGGTAGAAAAGACTAATTAGATCCGCATGGAAAGGTGAACCAGCTTCCAAGCCAGTTGGAAAATGGTGGCATCTGAGACCTTTAGGCACAACTTTAAGTTTTAAACATTCTTGGAAGTAAACAATTTCAAGTTGTAACTTTTTCATTTTAACCAAATAAGCATCGAACAGTTTTATTTATTTAACATTAATTTATTTATTTAACATTAGTGACTATGTGTCCTGTATGGAACTGCTACTTAATTCACCAGCTTATCAAGCAAACTCACGCTCTGAGGTGAATGGAGCCTATCAGTTGATTAATGCTTGTATTAAGGATTTGTTCATCGATGGTAGTATTGACCAGAAAACGTACAATTATTTTTCTGTGTCTTATCCATGATATCCTTACATGTTTGGGATCCCCAAACTACACAAAAGTGTAGTCCACCCACCTTTTCGTCCATTAATTGATGGTCAAAATTCACCTACATATCCTATAGTGAAGTTCGTGGACGATTTGTTAAAAAAGTATTTATCGCCTGAGACTCAAGTATGTAAGGACTCGTGGTCTTTCTTAGCTGATTTAAATAAAATCGACTACAATAGTGACCATAATTTTTTAATGATAGACGTTAAAGATCTTTATACTTGCATCCCCCTCTTTGTGGGTATTGACTGGGCAGCTGCAAGATTAAAACTGAATGGTGCATCTAGTAGTGAGATCAGTTTATTAATTGAACTACTTGATCTAGTATTAACCAAAACCTATTTCATGTTTGAGGATTCATTCTACTTGCAAACTTCTGGTGTTGCAATGGGTTCCCCTTGTAGAGGGAGCTTTGCTAACATCGTCATGGCTCAATGGGAGAGGGAGTATGTATTTAATAACCCTAATGTAATTAGTAAAATAGTATACTATACCAGATTTCTGGATGACATCTTTATATTGTTGAATGGATCAGTCCACGGAGGGTCAGAATTATTGCAGTATTTAAACAATACAACTGCCTTCCTTAAATTTACTTTGACGTTTGGAACAGAGGAAATAGCATACTTAGACCTGTTAGTAGTAAAAAGCAGACTTTCACACTATCAAGCAAGTATCTACAGGAAGGCAACGTATTCAAATGACTTTTTGCATTTTTCAAGTTGCCACCTGTACTACCAGAAATGTTCGGTCGTTAAAGGCCAGTTGGTAAGAGCGGCTCATATTAATACACAGATGTCTAACTTTTATAGTGAGTGTGACCGGTTAAAGTTGATGTTTCTGGATCGTGGATATCCTGAAGATTTACTAGACAGGTTGATAGACGAAGTTACTGACAAGAGACTGCATGGATTCTATTCACCAATTTTAATGGTAAAATCTATAAGTGACACAATATTGGATGCACCAAGTAGGTCACCTCTAATGGCAATCACTATAGATAGAAACTACAGTAGTCCATTATTTAATGCCAACAATCTCTGTTTAAAACTTATCACCACATTTACCTGTGACAGCCATCTAGTAATAGGTATACTTAAGAAAAACTGGGAGCTATTTAGATCATCCCTGACGTTATGGGAAAGATTAGGTGACAGACCCCATACAACTTTTAGAAGGGGAAGAAATTTAAAAAATATCTTTGAATCAGTAAACTCTCAGATTACAAAGGTAACTGGGATGTTCAAATGTGAAGCATGTAATTATTGTAAGTTTATGATTAATTCTAATAACTTTGTTGTCAATAATGTGAAATATCAAGTGCGATTGAAGTTTAATTGTAACTCCAAATTTGTAGTGTACCTTGCAAAGTGTAAACAGTGTAATGGTTTCTACATCGGAAAAACAGAGCGTAAATTATGTGAGAGAGTTTACGAACACCTGTATGCAATTAATAAAAGCAAATTGGACAATGCATTAGCAAAGCACGTACAGTGTTTCCCCGGCCATAGTTTTTCATATATGGCCATTGATCAGGTTAACATATCTCCAAGAGGGGGCGCATTACCAATTCTTTTAGAAGAGTTGGAATTAGCATGGCAAATTAGGTTAGATGCACACAGTTTGCCTGGGCTAAATGATATGTGTTCCGTAACTTGTATTTTGAAAAACAAAAATATGCATAGATAGCATATAAGTTGTTTATATATATATATATATATATTTTTTATATATAGAAATTTGATTATGGGTTGATACAATATATTTCTAATACATTTTATTGTTATATTACATTAAAGGCAGGTGATGGATATTTCAATATATAGAGAAAACAAATTCATATTGAAATACTTGTTTTATATGTTTGTACAGACACATGTTCAAGTCAAAGCTGTTGCACGGAGATGCAGAAATCTGGATACATAATGTCCGTATGTACTCAATGCGGCTACCTGCTACAGCACACCACCATGTGCTGTTTGAGTTTAAACTCAGCATATGCAGCTACAAAAGTCTCAAATTGCTATACAGCACTACTAGGATCTTTCAATTACACCAGTCAACTCCACCGAACAATAACTTGCAGATCGTACAGATAAAATAATCCAAGCGTTCAGCGAAGTAAAAGTAGATGAAAAAGTTTATTTAAAACACCCGGCAAGCGCTTTCAACAAGGTCTTCTTCAGGCCGTTATACAATTTTCAAAATACATTCACATACATTTATAGAGGATGTGACATAAGCATTTTGATATCACATCCTGTTCAAGTTTAAAATACATTAAAAATAACAAAATATTTTCCTAACCATTTAGGCGCTTTAAAAATGAAGCACCTAACATTCTTGTTAGGTATATAAATCACAAATGCTATTTCCACGTACATCACCTAGTACAGCTCTATAACTATTATCAAACAAATCATACATAGGATCTACGTGTGTAGATTAAGTATTACTCTAAAATGGTACATAAAAAGAATCCTAGTTCAATCATTATTAATAGTAAAAAGCGCTAAATCCAAAGGTACATAAGTACATAAATACATCATACCGGTGTGCTGCTTCGAGTTCCGGCATTTGGAAAATTATAACGAATGCAGAATCAATATTCCTGATTTAACATAATATAAGTGATCGTTATACTGTTGTGAAAGCCATGAATAGATGGAGTGCCTCACATAATCCAACTGAAATAGCAAAGAGTTTTTTATAAATAACTGCAAAGTTTTAATATATCTGTATACATTTTACATGATCTAACTTAACATCCTATTAGCATAGTATGCGCTGAACTCACAGTGCAGAATTTCAAGTGGCGGTTACTATCCGTCCCCACATGAGTGCGCTATTAGTTGTTTGCACACTAGAGTTTGACACTAGTATTCAATAATTTGTAGTTAAAGCCTCATCACCGGAAAAAGCATATTAGTTACTAGCTCACTTTTACTGGGTGTAACTAATTATGTATGGATCTATTACTAATGGCGCAAAGTGTCCACACTTGTTCCTCATTTCTATATTTAATATATTACAAAATGCAAAGCATTATTTTATGCTATAAGTGCAAGGTGCAATCGAAAGGGTATCTATGGCATTTATTACAGATAACATGTATAAGTATAACTATAATAATGATAATAATTATAGAAGTTTACATTTATTCCAAATAGCATATATAAATATAATGATAATTGTAAAATTTACATTGTAAAAACTTAATGATAACAAGTAGTTATAAAACTGCTTGTAAAAATTCCTTATAAAAATGTTATAGACAACATGGTGGTACTAATAATTAAAGCTATAAATACCTCTGTGAATAAATCACTTCAGATCCGTGGGGGGGGGTTCATGTAGGAAGGGCGGAATAAAGGGGGCAGAAAGGTGGAAAGGATAAAGGATGATACAATCACAAGTGGTAAAGAAGATGAATGGAAAAATAATATAAGCACAGCTACCAAGGTAATGATACAGTGCTGATAAGGAAGTGTGTTTGAAATTGTCTGAATATAAACTAGATATCTAGATTCAGCGAATGGATTTGCCTTTAAGTATGGGCTTAATTGATACCCTGTCATTCAGGCCGGGGCTCCTATCAGCCCTCAGTCTAATAATCCATTTCACCTCCGTCTGTTCTGTTTTGTTAAACACATCCCCTCTTCTATTACTAGGTTTATTCAAGTCTATTACTTGAAATACGAAACTGTGTTCATTCGAGGTGTTCGAAATATGTTTGGCCAGTGCATTGGATAAACATAGCACCTTAATTTTATAAACATGTTCCCTGATTCTCTCTTTTAGTTTTCTGTCTGTTTTTCCTACGTAAAACGCAGGACAGTGTACACATGTGGCCAAATATATAACATGTACAGAATCACATGTAGCTGGTGACGTAAATGTGAATTCTTGTTTGGTAGTTGGATGCGTAAAGACATTAGACTCTTTAATATATCTACATTGGTTGCATTTATGACATTTCTTAGTTATATTAATGTTATCACCAATAGGTGCTCCTCTATCTATCCTATTTGGACCACATAACATCTTATGAAGGTTCATTTTATTTTTATATGTAAATTTGGGGGTATCACCTATCACCTTAGAAATGGCTGCATCTGTCAATAGGATATCCCAATGTTTCTTATAAATGTACTTAATGCTATTTACGTCTTGGGTAAAATGTATAGGAATTCGAAAATTATTGTTACTGTTATCAGGGAAATATCCAGAACTCAATGTGTCAGCATGTTGCATAGCAAAATACGGATGTGCTCTACCTTCCCTTAGAGTGTCTATCTCACTAAAATTTTCTTCAATTTCTTCTTCTGTGTATGACCTATCTAAGAATTTAGTCCGTAAGTCATCTAACTCACTTAAAAATCCTGGATAGTCAGAGTTCAATCTAGAGGCTCTCATCACTTGGCTCCTCATAATATTACTGAATATGTGACCTGGATGCATGCTACTGCGATGGAGTAAGGTGTTTCTGTAACATTTTTTCCTATATACCCCTGTATTCAGGGTACCATCAGGTAACTTCTCTATGTACACATCTAAGTAGGGTATTACTTCTTTCGATTTAGTCATAGAAAATTTTAAAAAGTCAGTGGCCGTGTTCATTTCAAATTCCAAAACATTTAGTTCCTCCTCTGTACCACCCCAAATCAAAAAGAGGTCATCAACAAATCTGGTATAACAAAGAGCATATTTCCTAAATATATCAAACTGAAATAGTGATACATCCTCCCAATCAGCCATAATTAAGTTGGCGTAGCTATTGGCACAGGAAGTGCCCATAGCTACGCCATCCTTTTGTATATAAATCTGACCATTGAAAATGAAAATATTATTCATTAGTACAATTTCCATTAACTTACATATCACCTCAATTCTACCTGCAGAATAAGTGCCATCCTTCATTAACCGTCTATTTAGTCTTATGAGTCCATCTTGATTTGGGATCACTGTGAAGAGTGACTGGACATCAAAGGTTACTAACAATCTATCATGTATGTCATGCCTATTTTGGGTTTCTACCATTTTCTCATATAATTTGATTAAAAACTGTTTCGTATCCCTTAGTATATATTCATACTTGTTAACTATAGGTCTTAATAAAGATTCCAAGTATAAAGATATGGGCTCGGTAATCCACCCTTTACCAGCAACAATAGGTCTCATTGGTGGACATTTCCCATCTTTATGTATCTTGGGGATTCCTTGAATGATAGGTATAGTAGGATGTTCTACTGTGAAGTATTTAAACAATTCATCATTAATTTTACCTTCCTTCAACATAACATCTAAACTGGTATACACATTAGACGTAATCCTATCAACTATGTTAGTATTAATTTTTTGATAAAAGCTGGTATCATCTAACATTGAGGTCATCCGTTGCTTATAAAATTCCATATCCATCACAACAACTGGGCCACCCTTATCAGCAGGTCTTATCATAATTGTTCTATCATTCTTTAGGCTTGTAAGTGCTTTTCTTTGGGTTGGTTTTAAATTGCCAGCCCATCTCTTATTCCTATTAGCATGGTCATTTTTATATAAGTCTTGTTCAACAAGTTGAGAATACGCTTCTATGAGGGGATGGTAGCTAGGAACATAAGTACTAGGTTTTCTGAATGGATGTTGTATATCCAAGGAGTTACAAAAATTTACTTTAATTTGCAAGTTACGAATAAATAGTTTCAGATCAATAACACTATCAGTAATGTCGCTTCTAGTAGATGGAATAAAAGTTAGGCCTTTTTCTAGGACAAATAGCTCCTCCTTAGTCAATTACCTCGTAGATATATTCCATACTAGGGATTTTTGTTCCCTTGCCAGATCTTCTTTAATGTAGGTCCAGTTTGAGTTTGTTCTGCTGGCCTCTTTCTCTGTCTCCCCCTGCTTATGGACCGTCCTCTTGCCCCTCCCCCTCCTCTCCATTGACTGGCAATAGGGAAAGGGTGGGGTGGGCAGTTATTCTTCCTGGGAGTTCCATTAGTGGTAGTACATGGGGTCAAACTATTATTTATGTTATCTCCACTTATACTATTATTACCATCTTCTATATGTTCACATATATCTATCCGTCTGTTTGCTTCCTCAAATATAGAAATATCATGTACATTACTAATTGGTGATGCATTACCATTATTTCTGTTGTCATGGTGTATCAAAGCTGATGTTATTATAGTTTTATTTTTCATGCGATCTTGTTCACCCTCTTTTCTCTTTGCTGTATTATTACCACCATGTGTATCTGATACATTCAGGTCTCCATCCCTCCGTGTATCTATTAATATATCCTTTTTGTTACTATTGGTAGTGAGCGATTTATCTTGCATATGTTCTCTACCATCCTTTGG
The DNA here is from genome assembly GCF_019279795.1 of Protopterus annectens. Lineage (NCBI taxonomy): Eukaryota > Metazoa > Chordata > Ceratodontiformes > Protopteridae > Protopterus > Protopterus annectens. The sequence continues at coordinate 660,205,148 of NC_056743.1, read as the reverse complement.
CCTTGTGACCGATGTCTCCACCCTAGGCCAGGTGAAGACATTCCCCCTTTTGAAATCGTTAGTATCCCTCCTAATTTTATCTCTTTTTTGTTGTAGTAATTTTTTCTCAAAAATGAATACACCATCTAACATCCTATCTAGTCTAGTATCTAATATTTGTTTTGGAAACAGTGTGTATAAGCTTAGTTGTTGTTCTTTAATTTTATCCCTTAGGGCATTTTCATTAGGCAAAAAATACATGTTCAGTAATTCCATATATTTATAGCTAGTTTCTAAGTTAATTTGTTGCCATAAATACAGTAAATCTGTATATACTGTTCCAGTAGTGGGCATTTTTAAAACTCTCAACCCCCTAGGAACAATTTTACGTGCTATACAGGCTTCAAAATGTTGTCTCTGTAATTGGAGATGTTTTAACCTCATAAAATCACTTTCCATTTCTTGTAGCATTATATCAAGCCCTTGATATTCATGCAATGTGCCTTCATTCTCATCATTCCCAGTTGGGAAACTGTAATGAAGTAGTGGGTTACTCTCACCTTTAACAGCATTCTCAAACCTGCTATTGTTTTCAACAGGACACGTCTTAGATTTCATTATAACTTCCGGATTATAGGGTAGTTCTACAGAAAAACTTTCAACATTTTTATCTGCCATGCTTGTGTGAGTGATATAAAGTAAATAATCAAAATACAGAGACAAGTTAACACTCGCAACAAGCTCCGTGCACAAACAAAATAATACCAAGTCCAAATGTTCAAGTCAAAGCTGTTGCACGGAGATGCAGAAATCTGGATACACAATGTCCGTATGTACTCGATGCGGCTACCTGCTACAGCACACCACCATGTGCTGTTTGAGTTTAAACTCAGTATATGCAGCTACAAAAGTCTCGAATTGCTATACAGCACTACTAGGATCTTTCAATTACACCAGTCAACTCCACCGAACAATAACTTGCAGATCGTACAGATAAAATAATCCAAGCGTTCAGCGAAGTAAAAGTAGATGAAAAAGTTTATTTAAAACACCCGGCAAGCGCTTTCAACAAGGTCTTCTTCAGGCCGTTATACAATTTTCAAAATACATTCACATACATTTATAGAGGATGTGACGTAAGCATTTTGATGTCACATCCTGTTCAAGTTTAAAATACATTAAAAATAACAAAATATTTTCCTAACCATTTAGGCGCTTTAAAAATGAAGCACCTAACATTCTTGTTAGGTATATAAATCACAAATGCTATGTCCACGTACATCACCTAGTACAGCTCTATAACCATTATCAAACAAATCATACATAGGATCTACGTGTGTAGATTAAGTATTACTCTAAAATGCTACATAAAAAGAATCCTAGTTCAATCATTGTTAATAGTAAAAAGCGCTAAATCCAAAGGTACATAAGTACATAAATACATCATACCGGTGTGCTGCTTCAAGTTCCGGCATTTGGAAAATTATAACGAATGCAGAACCAATATTCCTGATTTAACATAATATAAGCGATCGTTATACTGTTGTGAAAGGCATGAATAGATGGAGTGCCTCACATAATCCAACTGAAATAGCGAAGAGTTTTTTATAAATAACTGCAAAGTTTTAATATATCTGTTTACATTTTACATGATCTAACTTAACATCCTATTAGCATAGTATGCGCTGAACTCACAGGGCAGAATTTCAAGTGGCGGTTACTATCCGTCCCCACATAAGTGCGTTATTAGTTGTTTGCACACTAGAGTTTGACACTAGTATTCAATAATTTGTGGTTAAAGCCTCATCACCGGAAAAAGCATATTAGTTACTAGCTCACTTTTACTGGATGTAACTAATTATGTATGGTTCTATTACTAAAGGCGCAAAGTGTCCACACTTGTTCCTCATTTCTATATTTAATATATTACAAAATGCAAAGCATTATTTTATCCTATAAGTGCAAGGTGCAATCGAAAAGGTATCTATGGTATTTATTACAGATAACATGTATAAGTATAGCTATAATAATAATAATTATATAATTTTACATTTATTCCAAATAGCATAAATAAATATAATTATAAAAATGATTGTAAAATTTACATTGTAAGAACTTGATAATGACAAGTAGTTATAAAACTGCTTGTAAAAATTCCTTATAAAAATGTTATAAAAATGTTATAGACAACATGGTGGTACTAATAATTAAAGCTATAAATACCTCTGTGAATAAATCACTTCAGATCCGTGGGAGGGGGGGTGGTTCATGTAGGAAGGGCGGAATAAAGGGGGCAGAAAGGTGGAAAGGATGATACAATCACAAGTGGTAAAGAAGATGAATGGAAAAATAATATAAGCACAGCTACCAAGGTAATGATACAGTGCTGATAAGGAAGTGTGTTTGAAATTGTCTGAATGTAAACTAGGAATCTATATTCAGCGAATAGGTCTGCCTTTAAGTATGGGCTTAATTGATACCCTGTCATTCAGGCCGGGGCTCCTATCAGCCCTCAGTCTAATGATCTATTTCACCTCCGTCTGTTCTGTTTTGTTAAATACATCCCCTCTTCTATTACTAGGTTTATTCAAGTCTATTACTTGAAATACAAAACTGTGTTCATTCGAGGTGTTCAATATATGTTTGGCCAGTGCATTGGATAAACATAGCACCTTAATTTTATAAACGTGTTTCCTGATTCTCTCTTTTAGTTTTCTGTCTGTTTTTCCTACATAAAACGCAGGACAGTGTACACATGTGGCCAAATATATAACATGTACGGAATCACATGTAGCTGGTGACATAAATGTGAATTCTTGTTTGGTGGTTGGATGCGTAAAGACATTAGATTTATATGTTTGTACAGACACTTACACAATATGGTTTATGTAGATATATTACATGTTACATATTTTATTATAAATACATTGTATAACATGTAAGATACAATTGTTTTTTGTTAATTTAAAGTGCTTGGTAGTTCGAGTGGTTTTATTTTCATGTACTGCAACTTTCAATTTTAAAATCATGGTATTGGTTCTGTGATGATAGCAGAACAGAAAACCAATTTAAACTTGCGGGAATTTTTAAATTACAACGTCTTCTGAGGAAGTTTGTTTTAGTACAAACGAAAAGTGTTTATTTATTATTGTGCTTAAAGCATTGTACAATTGTTTTATACAGTAAACATCTCTTTTTGATTTTCACTTTGCAAGCTGTTATTTGTTCAGTTTACTAGTTTTGTTTGCGTATAAATTTTCTGCCATTAAGCAAAAGCCCATCTTTTCTTGGATGACCCATCACCACTGTCTGGTCAAAGTGATTTGCAAAAAGATAAACATAAGACAAATGAGGGATGAGAGTATTAAACAGACAACTGCACAATGATGCAAATAGCAGTTGCCCTCTCTGTTCCTCAGTACAATTGCCTTTTCATCTCTCATGCTCAGAAAGCACAATAGATAGGAATATGTAATGAGTTTGAAATCCTTGCAGACCCACACTCCAGAATGTGTACATCAGTGCTGTTGTTGATCTAGATATTTTGAGTTGTTTTGCTGACAATATAATATATAGCAGAAACACTATATGTGAATAATGCATCTGTCCCAGCCACATGATGATTTAAGGAGTAGGTGTAGGAAGAACATATGCATTTTGTCTTCAGATGTATAAGCAAATAGCAAAAAGAAAAAAAAAATCCCATCATGAATCATCAGCATTTGACTGGTGGAGGAGGAATTAGGAAAAAAAATTGTCATGCACTTAACTCACCCATTTCAAGTGTTTGTTGTTTCACTGCTAGGTAGTGTCCTGGGAAATAAGTAAGGAAGAGAGACATGTCATTGCTTTTGCAGCACTCCAGGCTTTCTGAATGCTATTTTATTTGTCTACACAAAAATCTAATATAGTACAAAATGTATGGAATCAACCAACATTATACTCTGACCCCTCCAAAATTAGTACAATTCAGTACAGGTCATTTAGATAAGTGTGCCAAAATAAACTACTTTGGTCTGCTGTAGGGTGTGATCACAAAAAGCAGTTCCGTCTTCCTGTAAATTCCAAAAGCTTCTAAGATAAATGCTGAGATAAGAAGACCAATTAAACATAAGGAAATAAAATACGTATACTTATACATAATCTAAGTGCCTTTTATAGCTGCATCATATGTCATTAAGCACGCTGCATCAAGTAATGTGCATTTACAATAAGCACATTGCATACACCTTATACAGCTATGAAAACATTTATATCATAACATTTAGGAAACTACTAGAACAAGTAGTTTCCTTGTGGAGCTTTTCTCCCTGAGGTCTCTGCTGAAAATGTTTTTTGCCCATTTGGACTTTCCAGTTAACAAAGACAAATAAATAAATAGCAGTAAAGTGAGACTGTTATTTCATAAAGGCATTCAGTACAGCTTCATATGAAACAACAAAAAAACACTTTTATTTAGTAATAGCCATCATCTCTAATAGTATTACTGAAGCATGTTTAGCTTTCAGTTGTGCAGCAATGTAGAATCCATTGCATTTCCGAAGAATCTGCAACATTTCAAAGAACTGCAACATAATGGTTTGCCAGTCTGAACCAATACAATAATTCTGTAGTATTGCTTGCATTTGCCTAATTATATCAGATATAACATCTGATCATTGTTCTATTACTTTCCACATGGTCTGCAGACTGCAGCACATAACAAATCACCTCTCTGAATGTAACTAGGATTTCTACAACAAACTGCGTTTTGCAGTAGATCATACCAGCTGCACTGACAGTTAACCTGAGTTAAGCATGAGCTTTCCAGACCACTCAGATTGAATATGTTAACTTCATTTAAGAACCAGGACTGTGCATCAAAAGTGCCCATGAACTGACAGGTGTTTGCAAATGTGTTAACAGATAAACAAGTTTCATATACCTGATTTGTCAGAAGCAGTCACAGAAAAGTCAAGATCACTGTAACTAGAAGGAGGTGACGACTTATCAGAACACTGTGCTTTTATAAAAGAGCATTTATCAATTTCTGGTGCAGCAAATCAAGATTCGTTTCATCGTTTCATGACGCAACTACAGCCCTAAATGCACAATGTAAACTGCCCTTATGTTAAGTGCCAAAGCCACACCTTAAATCTCAGTGCCAAGAAATGCATTATAGTACCTTCTGAAAAGTCAGCCACAATGGAAAACTATGTTTAATACCCTAGGAAGCCCAAGCTGCTGAGCGACCCTGGCCCCAGCACCTTTAGCTGTCTCAACACCCACTCACTGAACTCCATATCCTGTCCTTGGGAATCTGACTCCTCTGACCTAAAGGCTAAGGACCCACTCCAAGCTGGTGTTACAGCATAGCAACTACCATCCTGCTCCCCAAAGTATAAGAAAGGAAGCAAACACCCGCTCACTGAACTCCATATCCTGTCCTTGGGAATCTGACTCCTCTGACCTGAAGGCTAAGGACCCACTCCAAGCTGGAGTTACAGCATAGCAACTACCATCCTGCTCCCCAAAGTATAAGAAAGGAAGCAAAGTATGTTGGTATCCTAAACCTGCTAGTCCAGTCTAGTATTTCTACAACTAATTGAAGGTGACTAATAGGTCGCTTTAAGTCAGGATAGCCAGCAGCATTTCCAGTGTAGACTGTGTAGCTTTCCTCTGTACACACGCTGTACCTTACTTCTTGCCCATTAATCTTTATCCCTGGTCTGTCCTCTCAGAATTTCCACTGTAGGCAGAGATTGCGAGATGGCCGCTGTCCTGTAAGGAGTGCTGAAACTCAGGAGAGCACCACCTAAAAACTTCTCTGCTTACTATACATGTAAGACTTAACAATTTTCCCAGCAAAAATACGGATTAATTATCTCTATACTTCGTTTCACATACCTGAAGAAAAAAAAAAATCTGAAACTCTTACCTTTGGGGCTGAATTTGAGCAGATTGCCTGTACATCTGGGGCCGCATGTGAATCCGGTGCAGAGTGAGGCTAGGCCAAGGATCCTGAAACTAAACCACAGAAAAGAGTACTGCTAACTTTCTGCTTGATATTCTCAACAACCAGCAATCAAAATGCCTCTAGCCTCTGAGGATATGGAAAGCCAAACTACAAAAACTAAATTTACAGCCCTTAACTCTCCAGAGAAAGACTCTACATCCACTTCTAAAAGAGCCAGATTCCAGAAGGCTTTGGATACTAATAAAAACACTAATATAACCAAAGGTAAAACAGAAAGCCCTAACCTGGATGACCTAAAAGCTGCACTACAACCACTGCAAGATGCGATTCAAACTCTAACTGACCAGACAAAAGCTATTGGATCATCTACTGGCAAGATATTAACCAGGTTGGATAAGATGGAATCCAAAATAATGGACCAAGACATCAAAATAGATAAAATACAGGATGAGATGAACACGAATAAAAAATCAATTCAGGATCTGAATACTAAAATATTAGATCTCGAAGCTAGATCCAGAAGAAACAATCTAATTATAAGGGGTATTCACGAAAACGTTGAACAAAACAAACTACCAGAGGTGCTAACATCCATATTTAATCTCTTACTGGGCGATGAGCATGAGGTGAAACAGATCACAATAGAAAGAGCCCACAGAGCATTAAGACCCCCATCGATGGCTACCAATCCTAGGATTGTCTATGTTAAAATTCTAAACTTTTACCATGTACACAAGCTCTTAGCCGCAGCTAAACTCAAAAAAACAATAACGTGGCAAGGAATGAAAATTTCCATATCACAGGACTTACCTCAACAAATCAAGTTGGCAAGACAGCAATTAGCCCCATACTGTGCATATGTTATTAACAACAACATAAGATTTCAAATGAAGTACCCCAACTCTCTAACATTCTCAACCCAAGATCAGAAGCACACAATTTCCAACAAAGAAGATGCTGCAATCCTATTCACCAAACTTTTCAGAACCAACCCTGGTAAAGAAACGAAGTAAACCGACCTTATCAACTTAGCGATGTTACAACATTGACTCAGCTGCAATAAAAGCATAAAAAGTCGTTTACCTAAATCCTCTAGCCCTAGAAGAGTTCACCTACCTTAAAAAATATATATAGCCGCGGAAGTGCCAGGTCGAGGATGGGCCTGAACATTTTAGTCTTGCCCCAAGTGTTTAGTTTCTTGGCCCTCGCTGCTCGTGATTTCCAGAAGCCCTAGAACGCAAACGCAACCTCGTGGACATGAGGATTCATCCTTACCACCTTTAACTACAACTCCCAGAAGACGTACGATCATTACGTGGCCTCAGCGTACCTGCTAGCCTCCCAGAGTGCAAAGCAACATTAAAGCCACAGGACGGGCTAACAGATTTCTTGGTTCAGCAGGTTTATCTTCCTCGCACATCGCTGATTGCGTGTACTTCTCTGAAATGATAAGAAAACGTCCACACAGATGCCAGACAGGTAGTTACAGCGCCGGAAGAGTCAAGAGACGTTATCTGAAAGGTACTGTCAACCCTATATAAGAAAGGAGGTCTCAGTTAAGCAACAGCTTAAATTCAGCTACTGTATTAACCGCTCTCAACCTGCTATGATCCCTGAGCAATACATCTAGGGGACATCAGTTTACTTGTCGGAGCATGACTGGAAATTATTTTTTCTCTCTTTGCGGATATGCTTGTTGGGCTTTTAATGTGGAAGTTAGTCAGACACATGTTAAGGGTATAATGTTTATTGCTAGTCTCTTTGTGAAAGGTTCAAAGGTGGCCTGCTTGGTGAAAACGATCTTTTCACTTGGAGTCAGCAATTAGGATGGAAGCTTAGCAGCTTTCTTATGAGTGATACTGCTAGACAGCATTCACAAATATAGTGATCCACCACTCCTTTCTCCTAGTGTATATTGGTTTGGAGAAACCAGTGGTCTGACTGATGGGGAGGGAGGGGGGGGTATGGCTTCCCGGATGGGCGCAATATTACTCTGCCTTTATCTACATTTATCCAGATAATACGATGGTCTGCAACTATTTCTTGGATTAATTATCTCTGCATTTAAGCGATGCTTGCCTTTTAAAAGCTCGATTTGTGAATCAGCTGGTTCATGTTTCTGATACAGGGTTTACTTTGTTAAAGTGATTGATCCTTTCAGGTGCTACGTTTTGATCACACACAACATTGGAGGTACACTAAGAGGGTTCTTATTGCCCAGGAGCTGACTTTTGATCATTGATACGACTTCCGTATATTCTGTAAGGGATGACATGTTTTCTTACTTAATAACAACTGAGTGCCTGTCGCTGGAAAGGAACCTAAATAAATATAGCTGTGGATTAAATAATTTGTAGCCAATCTAGCATAACAGCTCAGCCACGATATACTACTCTAGTTTATCTTGCTTTATTTGACCAATAAACCCTGACTGCTGCTCAAAAGGGGGATACTACTACAGAGAGACATGACAGAGACATCCCCCCCCCCGGCAGTAGGTTTGAAGGCTACTGCAGACATAGTACTTATGGATCTTGCAAGTATGGTCCCTTACAATGCCCTAAAAATCCAGTGTCCTCAAGGGAATGATGGTCATACGGTTGGCAATCTTCAACCTCAGGCTACCCTCACTTTTACCCCCACTGACGAGTACAAGATTACAGGCTGATACACCTTGAAGGACAAGCTTTTGAGATTGATTAGAGGAAAAGTATAGATACATACAGTGGTAAGGGTGGATGCAGGTAATACTCATGACATGAGTAAGAACGGGACTCTCCGTAGTGCCTCCTACATTCCAATACCATTCCGATTTCTCGTATGGAGTTAGACTTCACCATTTACGTTCTCACAACTTTAAGGGCGAGGAACGATATGGGGTCCACACAGCACAAAAATAACTACTTGGGCTTAAGTAAAGGTATCCTATAGGACGGAGGCAACACTGTCCTCCTCCAATAATCCCTGAAATAGGAATGATATCCATGTAGCCAGGCAGTAGTAAAAGTTACTCGGTAGTACCAAGGCCCCCTACATCAAAAGAGACCATGGCAATTGAAATGGCAGGACGCACTCTGTAAGGCTCACTTTCGAGAGCTGTTACTACCTATAGCAATTCTTAACTCATTGACTCGATCAGTGATTCTCCCAAGGTCTGGGACGAAAACATCTTTGGGACATATAGACATATTATGATTATCACTCACTGAATGATATAAAGTAGTAACCTGGAATAGGGATATGTAGGAGCACATATTCTAGGTAGACATGTACCCACAAGACTGATTTGAACAAATACATTTGTTTTTTGGGGAAACAAAACTTGGGTCAATATTGACAGATTTATGAATATATTAAATAATTCTTGGAAGTCTTACTAACCTATATAAGTAAAAATTTGTAATATTTTTTTATTTAAGGTTTGCTCTCATTGAGTTTGTAGGTATTGTTACTAGAGACAGTTTAGCTCTCTTGTCGTTGCATAATTGAGCTCAGTAAGCTGGGATACATACTTCTTATAGTATACATGTGTTTTACCCTTGTAGTTAGAAAGTTGTTATTTGTAATGATTGAAACTCGTTCAAATGTTGTATATCCAACCTCTTCCAGGAGGAAAGAGGACGTGGTTAGGCACTGGATGATCGCTGGAGGAGTCACCCATCTATGGCTAGATAATAGAATGCTCTTTTTTATACCCTCTGTACTGAACTCTTTTATCATGAATAGGTTTAACCTTTACTGTCTCCTACAAATGTTAGGATTGTTATGTGGAAGATAGCCTCATGGAATGTCAAGGGTTTACAGTCTGATAGTAAAAGAAAATTAATCCTTCATCTGGTATTCAAAACCAATTTAGACTGCATTTTGTTACAAGAAACACACTTGTTAAAAGAACAGTGGAACACCATAAGTAATAAAAAATGGAACAAAGATATTATAGCAGCGGGGAATAGTACTAATAAGGCAGGGGTAGCTATCATTATTAAAAACTCCTTCTATCACACTATCCTAAAACAAGAATCTGACCCTGAGGGAAGATGGTGCTACTTTGTAGCTAAAATAGACTACTTGGATAAACCTATTATGGTCTTAAACCTATATGCACCTTGTATGTTCCAACACAAATTTATAATGAACCTATACAACATCCTTCATAACTTCCAAGAACACTACTTTATAATAGGGGGAGACTGGAACTCTATCCAGGATCCAATTCTAGACAGATCTAATAACCTATCCTCATATAATTCACAGGCCTCCTCCGCCATCTCGGAATTTAAAAATGATTTTAATCTATTTGACCCCTACCGGAGTAATTATGGCAATCTGAATAGTGAAGGATATACCTTTTTCTCACAATGTCACAAGTCCTGGTCCAGGCTGGACTTTTTTCTAATTTCGGACATATTTCAGAAATATACATCTTCTGTCTCCATCGAACCCAGATCACTCTCTGATCACTCAAGGATTACTCTATCCATAGATCGATCCCGCTCCATCCCCCCAAATAATCTGGTGAGATGTTGGAAACTTGATTCTAATTTACTAGGTAAGACTGATATCAAGGAAGAAATTGATACTTTATTAGACCAATGTATTCTTGCCATTAAAGACGCCAATACTCCGTTCGATATTTCATGGGCTACCACCAAAGTTCTGATCAGAGGAGTATTAATCAATAAAGCCGCCTATTACAGGAATAAGTACATCTCTAAAGAGAGGAATATACAGGAGGAATTAAAATCCCTAGAAACACGAATTCAAAAGAACTACTCGGTGGAATTAGAGAAAGAAATTAACCAACTACAGATAAAACTTATTTCACTTCAGGCTGAAAATCTAACATTCCACGAAATCAAGAACCTGGCTAATTACTCACACTGGGCTCAGCTCCCTTCTAGGTTTCTAGCGAGATTAATTAACCAACATAACAACTCGCCCCCTATTTCTAAAATTAAGGTTCATCAAAAATATATCACTAATACACAAGACATAATAAAACTATTTGAAGAATTGTACGAAGGAGTATACAATCCCACCCCCAGTACTATAGACGAACATGAACTAAGCCTATTCCTCGATAAACTAACAATACCATGTATAGAAGAACAACATCAATCTGTTTTGGCAGCCAAGATCAATCCAAGGGACACTAGTTCTGCGATCAATAACCTTAAAAATAATAAAGCCCCAGGACCAGATGGCTTCACAGCCGAATTTTATAAGGCTTTTAGTCATAAACTAACAACCATTCTTTGCCACCTTTTTAACTTCATTATTCAGAATGATGTTTGTGACCCCCACTTAAATGCTTCTAGAACTATTCTAATTCCCAAACCGAATAAAGACAATACCAATCCTAATAACTATAGACCCATCTCTATTATTAATATAGACATTAAAATTTTGGCAGCAATTGTAGCAAATAGAATGAAATCTGTGATTAATAAAATCATATCTCCGGAACAATCAGGGTTCATAAACCACAGACAAACATTCGACCAGACCCTCACCCTAAATGCTATGTCTTCCTTATCACTGATTAAGCATACCCCTATTTACGCACTCGCTATTGATGCATCCAAAGCATTCGACAGAATAAACAAAAAATTCTTGATCTCGGTTCTACAAAGATTTAAATTCCCTACACAGTTTATCTGCATTCTTAATACTCTTTATAAAAATGCATATACTACTTTACAAATAAACAAGCATAGCTCAAAGAGGATAGTGATTAATAATGGGATTAGGCAGGGATGCCCCTTATCACCACTTTTATTCAACCTTTATATAGAGCCTTTGCTTTTACTAATCAAACAGAGAACATTCCATTATATCCCAAGGTTATTTAATACCGTAATACCCCTATCAGCATACGCGGATGATTTGAATATTTACTACTCCCTTCCCAACTCTGATATTAACAAAATTTATAATGCATTACAAACTTTCTCCAATTTCTCAAACTATAAAGTGAATATAGATAAGACAACGATCTTCCCAATTAACATTTACTCACAATTACCTAGTGAAAGATCCCTACCTAATATAAAGGTTAACGACCACCTACAATACCTAGGAATATTTTTTCATACAGATGGAAATATGCAACAACAAGAGGGGTTATCGAAGTGTTGGACCATGATACAAAAAGACCTGGAAAGATGGTCTCAACTTAAACTGCCGGTTTTCTCGAGAGTGGCCATTATCAAAATGATATTCTGCCGAGACTGCTTTACGTCCTGAATGCTACCAATACTCTGATACATAATAAAACTTTTAATAATATACACTCATCTCTCTCAAAATTTATATGGCACCCTAGACCCATCAGAATAAGCTACCAAAAACTTATTTACCCTAAGGATAAAGGTGGTTTAGGACTTCCAGATTTCAGACTAATGTATGAAATAAATAGATGCAGCAGAATAATCAACATTGCCACCTTCAGAGAAGAATCAAATACTTGGGCCCCTTCTTGGGTCAAGCTTTACCACAATTATATCAAAACGCTGTCCATTAATCCCATGGCACTCCCTTTTTTAGACATCTCAGCCAAAAGAAAGTATAAAATTCAAAATGACCTATGGTCCCAAATCAAAACTACGCAAAACCTGTTTAAATCCCTAAATCTATATTTACCTTTTCTCCTTCTCCAACCCTTACACCTTAATCCTAACATTAAACTAAACGAGAAGGTGATTAACTTGAATCCATTCCCCCTGATCAAAAGTAAAACCGTCCTGGATTTTTTTGTACTCAAGTTGGATGATACTTCTTCCATCAGAAATAAACTTAAACTTTCACCCAAGTACACCATCATGATTCGACAATTAAAAGACATCTGCAGTAGATTCTGGATAGATATTGACATTCAGGAATACCAAATTGAGTTATGTAAGGTTTTATGGAATCTACTAATTCGTAAAAAGAAGATGGTCTCTCACACATATAAACTAATCTCTACAATCAGATGCTCAAAGGATGCTATTCACTCTGATTATTGGATAAAGCAAGACCCCTCGATTTCCTCTGAGTCTATAGCCCAAGCCATTCGGAAATTTTCCAAAGCTATTCCCCTGCTAAAATTCAGATATACCCAACTTATGATAGTAAATAATTCATACTACACCCCAGCCTTATTCAACAAGATGTACAAGGAAGTCCCTCCTTTTTGCCAATTTTGCCCAACGATGGTAGCAGATACCATTCACATTTTTTGGAGCTGCAAATGTTCATACAAGCTTTGGTGTGCCCTCAGAGTCAAATTAGAAAAAATGGGCTATGAGAAATCTACGCTCTCATGGCAATTCGCCCTCCTACATATACCCCCCCGAAGGAAAGGACATTAAGAATATACACTTTCTTATAACGTCTTTTATGCTGATAAAATTCTATATCACCTTAAATTGGAAGGATAGATCTACTCTCTCTTGGGAGGGTCTCAAAAAGATGGCTGGGAAGCATATTTCTGCTCACAAATATTTGTGGTATTCCATGAGGCTAAATCCTACACAGAGGGACACATGGAGAAGGGTGTATGAGTCTATTCTAACATAATTTCACTGCATTTAAACCTTCTATTTAGATGCCTCCCATAGGTGGGTTCTGTATATAGTTTGTTTTTTGTAGAGTGATTTTTGTTTGTATGTTTTATGGTATTATAGTTGTATGATAATTTGTTATGATTTAATTAAAAGTCAATAAAAAGAAATTAAAAAAAAAGAATTTCCACTGTAATTTTAGAGTTTTACCACTAGGTGGCACCCTCTCCAAGCTTTTTTTCTCCCCTCTCAGCTTGCCTGCTACCTCAACTATTTATCCCTTTTTTATCTTCTGGCCCAAGCTTCATGGTTAAATATTCTCCACTTCTTCTCTGTGACTACTCTAGTACACTCCACTTCATCCTGCTATAAATATATTTTACTGACTAACCCCCCCATACTTATCCCACTTCTACCCTATTTCTCTTTACTTACCTCTTTTACTACCCTACCTTATAGCATACGCTCTTTTACTGATTGTTTTTCTCAACATTCTGTCCTCTCTTGTCTCTACCCGCTCCGTTCACCCTGCGGGCTCACTCCGCTCTCTCCCCTACCCCCAATTCCCACCCACCCCCAGGGGTCCTACTCTTATACTTTCTAACCACACCTCTTCCTTTCCCACTACCCAATTCACATTTCCCATCAGCTAATTGATCTTTCATTTCCCATCTCAAACCACTCCCCTCTTTAATCACCACACCCTCCTATCACTGCACACTCCCAGCCTTTTCACCTCCCTCCCTACCTAGTCACAACATATAACTAATCTTTCCAAATGGCCTATTCAACTATCCCTTTGCAAATTCGATTCTGCTTCATTCTTTTACTGCTACCATTACTAACCTTTACATATTTTCTATCTTCATATGAGCACCTATTATATCCACAACCAGACCACCCCAAACAACAAACCAACTCCCAGTCCATACCACACCTATATAACCATGCAAACATAACATACTCACCTAGCTACCTACTTTCAAAGTATCATAGAACACTACACATTAAATATAATACAAAATATTTCAAAAGACTGTTATTTCTCTACAACAAACTCCCTATCCCAAGCCATCTACTACAACTTCTCACAGTAAAGGATGGTGATATTCATCCTAACCCAGGTCCAACTGCAACCCCTGTCACTCTTCATTACCTTAATCAGTCTATCAATTCTCCCCTTGCAAGACCTTCTAACTCACTCCTACTGGCTCATCTCAACATACATAGCATTAACAACAAATTAACTCAACTCCATGCTCTCCTAGAAGTGTACACCTTTGACATTATTTGCCTAACTGAAACATGGCTAAAACCTGCCATCAAATATAATGAAATTATCCCACCTGGATATAATATCCTAAGGCTTGACAGAGTAGCTAAGAAAGGTGGTGGTGTGGCTATTCTATTTAAATCAGGCTTTCAACTAACCACTTATAACTGTAACATACCACTGGACTCCAAAACAGAAATTTTCATTACTAAACTTGAACTTAACAATGCTAAATCAATCTATATCATCTGTATGTATCTGCCCCCTGGAAATAACATAGCCACCTTGGAAAATATCCTCTGCTGGCTATCCCAACACCTACCTCAAGAAACCATTATCCTAGGCGATATGAATTTAGACTGGAATACTTATTGTAGTAGCCTCCCTACCACTCACATAAACCTATATGGTTTCTCCCAGACCATTACCTCCCCCACCAGAATAAATAAATCTAACAAGAAAGCTAACACACTAGATTGGATTCTAACTAACAATCATACTCACTACTATGACTCTGGAACCCTCCCTGATGACATTAGTGACCACTCACTCACCTATATCATTAGACATAAAACCAACACCCCTAACCCAACCTCTACCAGACATATTAGATCCAAAAAGAAATTTAACCCTGATCTATTCAAAATTGAACTTACAGCTTGCAACTGGGCTCCCTTAAAACATCTTCCTTTAGATGAAGCAGTTAATTTCTTTAATTTTACCTTCCTTGCCATTCTTAATCACCATGCTCCAACCAGATCTATAAGAATTAAGGCCAAGCCTGCCCCATGGCTTTCCAGTGAAACCAAACACAAAATTCACATCAGAAATAAATACTGGGCCAAATGGAGAATGACAAAAAACACCACTGACCAACTAACATTTAGAAAGCTAAGAAATGACACTAAAAAGGCCATACTCTCTGATAAGCAAAACTACTACTTACAATATCAACAACCTAATCACAACAACCCACAGAAATTCTGGGCCAGCATCAAGCAATTACTGCACCCAGGTAAATCTACTACACCAAACCCTCAAAATACAGACTTGAATAATCCAATCCAAACAGCTAATACCTTCAATACCTTTTTTACAGATACTAGCCAGGCAACTAACACCTAATACCTTCACAATACCCTCATACTCCTCAACACCACCCCCCCCCCCTTTAATTTCAAACCTGTTACAACCTCATTTATTCAAACCCTTTTGAATAAACTGAAACCATGCTCTCCTTCTGCAGACCTACTGCCTTCTGAATATCTACAGATATCATCCAAGGCCATAGCCTATCCTATTTCTATATTGATAAATAGATCGATTACTGAAGGTTACATCCCCACTATATGGAAAGTCTCCCACATAATCCCCCTACATAAAGGAGGGCATTCCAAAGAAATATCAAACTATCGCCCCATTGCCCTACTTTCTCCCCTAGCTAAAATTATGGAGAAGTGTATCCATAAGCAACTACTCCACCATCTAACTGGAAATGACTTACTTTCCAACTGTCAACATGGTTTCAGACCCTCACACAGCACTACCACTGCCCTCTTGTCTTTCACTGACTATATTAACAGGCACCGAAACCTGAACAACCTTTCTTCTGCTCTATTCATCGACTTGTCCAAAGCATTCGACATGGTAAACAACCAAATTCTCTTAAACATCCTGAAATCTCTCTCATTAGACCCACTTTCCATAAAATGGTTCCAATCCTACCTTGACAACCGACAACAAGCAGTACTTTGGCAAAACACTTTATCCACCCTTCTACCTGTTACCTTAGGAGTCCCTCAGGGATCCATACTTGGACCTCTTCTTTTCTCTATATTTATTAATGACCTTCATCTAGCTATCCCACAAGCCACCTGCATACAATATGCTGATGACTCAACCCTATTATGTTCAGCTACATCATCCCATGACCTTCATGCTCTCACCCAAAAAGTATTCAACATAGTTGAAAAATGATCACAGGATAAAATTGAACGTGGAGTAAACCACTTCTCCAAACAAAGTACGTAAAATTAAAAGAGTAGAACAGCAAAATTGGAGAAGCGGAACACAGCAGACAGGAACAGGATGTCCTAGTGATGAATGTGGAACAACTCAGTTCATAGTCAATATCCAGATACTCCGAGAATGGTTAAAAGCTTTTATTCATAAAGTAGTTGAAAAATGGTTCTCTTAGCATTGCCTCCTCTTAAACCCTAAAAAAACCAAACTTCTCCTCTTCACACCTACTCATAAGTCCTCCCCTCTCCAATTCTCAGTGACATCTACCAATGATACTATTATATCTCCTGACTCTACCACCAAACTACTCGGTGTCACCATTGACAATAATCTCAACTTTGACATCCATATCAATAATACCATAAAGACTGTTAATAAAAAAATCGGTACCCTCTACAGGATAAAACCCTTTCTTTCCCCCACTGCTAAAATTACAGTTGCCCACACACACTTGATCTCTACACTCCTTTCTGCCTCTCCCATTTTTACTAATCTCTCCAAGAATAACCTCAACAAATTGGAAATGGCTTATAATAACATAGCACGATTTGCTACAGGCAACCCATTCAGAACCCATCATTGCATTAACCTAAAACAGCTAGGATGGTTAGAACTACAACACCTGATTAAATTTCACCAACTCACCCTTGCCCACAACATCCTTTATAAACCTTCTAATACTCCAAGTTTATCTACCCTAATCACCCCTACACAAATCTGAAGTCCTTACGCTCATCTCACAAACTACTAGTCCACACCACTAAACCTAACAACAGAGCTGGGGATTCCCTTTTCTCTAATTCTGTAGGTAAATCCTGGAATCTTCTCCCTTGTGACCTCTCCTCACTCACCTCATTATCTCTCTTTAAAAATAGACTTAAACTTCTCCTCAAAACTCACTGGCTATGCCCCTGTTCAAAACCAGACTAGTCATCTACCTCTACTAAGTTATCTAACCTATCCAGTGCTTACTAGCCTCTGCTACTTTTTTTCCATCTTATCATACTTTTCTTATCTACCCCTTTTCTTTTTTTATATCCTCTTTTTACTTTCTCTTCTTAAGTAACTCCTTTGCTACATTACTACTCACTTAACTTACTTTGTTTAACTATGACCTAACCTGATATGTCTCCTACTTGAAATTTCACTGTTTTATGATTTGTTACCTCAATAATATATTCTGTTACAAACTCTGTACTGTTAATTACTTAATACCATTGTTGATGAGTTTTATTTCCTTTTTAAAGTTGCTATTTTTATTAGTATATTGATATTTTTTTTCTGTGTTGTTTGAACTTGTACTATTGTATTTAGACCATGTCTTGGAGCTTATCTCCCCGGGCCTCTACTGAAAAAGGACATGTATCCAGCTAGACTAGCCCGGTCAACAAATGTAAAATAAAATGTAAAATAAAATAAATATGTCTATGATAAAACACCCCTAAGAGTTGACTCACTAGTCATGGATCTGGGAACTTATGGAGATAGTAACCTAGCTTTCAACCAACATGTGTCCATGATAGTAAGATAATTCTTTAATGTTGCTCATCTTTTAAGTAAGGGCATGGCATGCATGTCCAGGAAAGTCATCTTACCATTGTACTCAGCCCTCATTAGACTGTATCATAGAATATAATCCTCCTTTCAGTATGCACATGACCAGATGCATGCAGTGAATGGAATGTCCACAAAGGCTCCTTACAAAACAAATACAGGGCATAATCACAATGTCCTATGTGGATTGTCTCAAAGCCCTGTTTCTATAATTGGTTTTCCACAGACTACTGAATGGAGATCTATACTTGGCTTGCAAGTCATCCTTGGAGCCACTCCAGTGAACCTTTTGCACATCTAGAAAACAAACAGCATCAGAACTACTAGATCCAAAGACTTAAATTTTGCTTGCAACATAAATAGGACATGTTTGAGAGACAGATATTGCAAAGAATTCCCATTCTGTGGAACAGGCTCCCCATCCATGTGAAATAAAGTCCCTCCCTAACCCTGTTTAAGCATAACTTGAACCACTGGATGGGAAAGTGTAAATTCACACCTGGTCTGACACCTATGTCACTGATGAATAGAGGCAGCCAGCAAATTATGTCCAAACCAGAAATCACCCCATGTTATTCTTCTTTTGGCTTTTCCTGGTTAGGGGTCGCCACAACGGAACTCCGGTCCGCTAATGCTTGGCAATAGATTTTTAATGTGCTGAGGTGCCAGCCCAATGCCCAACCTTCAACGAAGGCACACCTACTCACGTATGTCTTTCGAACACCACTCGACCGTGGGGAGGATGTGCAGACTCCACACAGAAGGCACTCCAGCTGAGAATCGAACGAGAGAACCTCTTGCTGTAAGGCAACAACACTACCACTGCACCACCGCCAGAAATCACCCCTATATAATGTCTAAAACATAAAACAACTTGTGGATCACATTTGGGTTGCTCGGCCTGGATTATAAAGGCCCTAGTCAATATTTGTCTCGTACACCTGTGAATCTAAATACATTTCATTAGGTTATTGACAGCTAATGGAATGTTACAGAACAAACAGAGGTCTAATACTGTAAGGCAATTAATGAAAGTTACATGTTGATACAGAAAAAAGCATACTTCAAAGGCACCATATAGGGAATTTATAGGCGACACTGCTTGCGTAGCATTTTTTTGCACTTTGTTTATGAATAACCAAACTTTACTACATTATTACACAACACTTAACTTTAAAACTCATATTTATCAGGAAAGTAAATTAAGATTTCACAGGTGCCATCAAAACATTCATACTGGGAATATACTGAAATGAGGCAATTTTCAAAACATCACCTAGCTTCCTGCTATACCCACCCATGGCATAATTAATGGCGGGATAAATTACTAACACTCTGTGGTTGTCAGTAGGAGTACTAACTAACTGGCTGACCTGCTTAGCAACTCAGCCTTTTATTCTTACAGTTCCAAATGCATTTCAGCTACCTGGTCTGGATGTACTGTAACTAAAGAAATTAGAAACCACATGTCATTTACAAAGGATGGTATGACATGAACTGAATCATGGAGAAATTTTATTTTTGATTGGGAGATAATTTTATTTTGCTGCTGTGACATACTAAAACATAGTGACAAGATTAAGATCTGTGCCACACACCTTGGGAGTTCCATCCGTTATTTGGTCATTGTCCATGTAGAGTTTTACATGTTCTCCACATGTCTGTGTGGGCTTTCTCCAGATATTAGAGGTTCCCCCTAACTTTTGAAAAAAAAAAAGATTTTTGATTGGTCACTTTCATCTCTACATACATACTAGGGATATATGCAGACTAGGTCAAGTGAATCCAGGGCATCAGTTTTGGCCACATTACAGCCGCCATCAATGAGTTAATCTGTGAATATGATTAGTTAAGTGGGATGCAAGTTCCTGACTTTGACCTAGACTGTATTCTCATTTTCTCATGATGACAGGTCCAGTGACTAGTGAGTTTGATAAGGATAACTTAACTGAACAGAAGGCAGAACTTACATCCCACTTAACTAATCATATTCACAGATTAACACATTTAGCTGACCAGTGATTCTAAATTGCCCTTATATGTTATGGGCTGTAAACTCAGGAACTGTATGTTTGATATTGGACTGGCTGATATAGGAGGTTAGCAGATATGAACCAGACTCACTGATGGCGGCTGTAATGTGGCCAAAGCTGATGCCCTGGATTCACTTGACCTAGTCTGCGTACATCCATGGTCAGTTATGTGTTAGGAATGGTATGGCCCTGAATTAACATATTTGATTGCTAAGACAGCAGAAAAGGTTTGAGCAATCCTGGTGTGAAACTGACCTGAGTACACAGCTTAGTTTGGATCTATACTGTGTTGTATACCAAACTATGATATCATGGAAGAAGGCATTGTTTGTGCTTGGTGAGATCCTGCTGCATCTGGTGGACAGATTGTACGGCCTAGCCTGCTTTACCTATTACAGATATTTATCTTGAGAAATGGAAGAGGAAATCACACACCACTTTACAGAAAAGCTGTCCATGATTATGCAGTCATTCTACACTGAGCTATTAAAAGTACTTTGTGATGGTTTCTTCACTGTCGTGCCATCCGGCTGACAATTTGATCTCTGAAGTCATTGGAACCATCATAAAGGATAAGAGTGTTAAAAGAAATCTTGATCATTCACATCTCCACAAAAAAAGACGCTTGACACTGACCTCCAGGAAAATTACCACACTGTTTCTAAATTCCTAGTTTTTTGGAAAGTTATACAAAATGTAGTTTATGCACTGATATATATCATGACTTGTAGAAACATTTCAGTGCAGTTTTAGACCCAAGAACGAGACTAAGATCACCTGTTTTCAAGTGGCCATTGACCTGCTAATGACAAGGGATCAAATATGATACTCCATCTTGGTACTGCTGAAGTATCTGAAATGTTATTGCAGTTTTATTGCCACTATACTTGAGTGGTTTGCTTCCTACCTCTTGGGTCACTCCCAAAGGTGGTCAGGAGCTAATTCTTTGAACTCTGACACCCTGGAATTCAGAGTACCGTAGGGCACCATCCTGGTAATTCAATTGCCTACAGTGGATATGCTGCCCCTGAAGGAGGTCATTTTCGGAGAGGTATATGTCCTCATTGATAATTTTATGATATCCAGTGTTTTTTCTCCTTGTCTTAGGAGACTGCTTTATTTTACTTCAAAGGCCTACTTTGGAGATATTCTATATTAACTGGTTCTGAGCTAAATCAAATACAACCCCAACAAAATCCAAAGCTCTGTCGATACATGTTGCCATCTGCCTATCACATTTTCCCCTCTTGACCACATAGATCATGTATGTTGGAAATAAGTTGGATCACGTTGTTCATGATCTGGGTGTGGTTCTTGACAATTGATTGACAATTGAAGACCAAGGTTCACCTGTCATTAGGAAATATATTTCTAGCTCAAGAATATATCCTAGAGCAAGTGCTTACTTTCTTTCATATATTTATTTATTAAAAGTATTTAGATATCTAAAGCTAATTATTTTCTATAAAATGTCACAACAACAAGGCAAGAAAACAGATTCTGGCAAGCTTACAGGAGAATAATAATTACACTAAACTAAGTAACCATAAAAAAATGTAGACATCTGAAATTATTTTAGACACCCCTTGAAGTGTCTAAATAGACTCGTATAAAGATGGAATTTTTGAGCCTAATACAAGCTCTAAATATAATGATAGCAGTTCATGCTCCAGTAGTGACTTTCTCAAAGTACTGCTGTGCATTTAACCTGTGGCTTTTTGATGGTGTTCTGGTTAATCTGCTAGGAGTACAGAAATCCAGCACTCATGGATTTGACCAGCACTTCTTAACCTATTTCAATCATGTTAGTCCTGTGGGATTTGTCAAGGCATTCAAATGCATCAAGCTTAATATTTAAACTTTTGATTGTCAGCTGTTGTCCCCTTCACAGTTTGGTCTTTTATAACTGAAGTTTTGGTCTTTTATAACTGAAGTAGCACATCCAATCTTCAGCTGATGGGTGGCTGGCAGTTCCATGGACTCTTTTAGAGACCTAGGCAGGTTGTCCTTTCCATACCTTTTCCAGATCCTGTGGAATAAGTTAGCAGGTAAAGCTCAGTGCTCTTTCAGTAAATCCCTGAAATACTGTCTATTTAGGAAGCGGTGCTTGGTTACTAGGAGATCTTCACTTGGTTTTGGAATTCTTCATTTTTAACTCATCTATTTATCATGTTATGTTTACTTTTCTATCTTGTGGCATTTCTTTGTTTAAGTGTGCCACTTTTATTACTCTGGATATTCTAGCAATTTAACGTGTAAACTGCTTAGAAATTTCAAATCCTTTAAAAAGTAAATAAAATACATGCATACTTTTATACATGTATCTTCTTTCAGCTTTTCCCGGTTAGGGGTCACCACAGTGGATCACCTGTCCGCTCATGATTGGCAGTGGAGTTTTACAGTGTTGAGTTGCCAGCCCGGTGCCCAACCTTCCATGGAAGGCACACATGCACAAACTCACACCTAGGGCCAATTTGGAGTGTCCAATCCACCTACAGCACGTCTTTGGGATGTGGGAGGAAACCGGAGCACTGGGAGGAAACCCACACGACCACAGGGAGGACATGCAGATTCCGCACAGAAGGCATCCCAGCCGAGGATCGAACTGGAGAACCTCTTGCTGTGAGGTGACAATGCTAACCACTGTGCCACCATGGCTGCCCTCAAATAAGAAAGCACTAAAAAATAAAAAATAAAATAATCAGCTTTCAACAAGTTTTAAACAATAAGGGCTAACAAATACATGCATTGAGTGTGCATATATTAAAAGATACTAAGGAACAAGAAAATAATTATTACAACTTCTCTGCTTCTTAATCAAGTAAGGCTTAATGGAGATGTGGTAATTTAAACTGGGGGGGGGGTGACATTCAATTTTAACTGCCAATAGGTTTCTTACACCATAACCAATTTTCCCAATCATAATATATAATAATCGGATGATGCAGTGGTGCAGCAGTAGCGCTGTTCCCTCACAGCAAGAGATTCTCCTGTTCAAATTTCGGCTGGAGTGCCTTCTGTGCGGAATCTGCATGTCCTCCCTGCATTCATGTGGGTTTCCTCCGGGTGGTCCAGTTTCCTTCCAAATTTCAAAGACATGCATCTGGAGTGTTTCCCCCCAGGGCTGCACTGAAAATTGGCTTTGTTCCAAGTCGGACTTTCCTGGTAAATAAAAATGAAATAAAATTAAAAAAATATATTGCAACAAGAAATAATCATCTATTAGTGTATTTGAAAAAAATGCGTAACTAGTGGGCAGAGATTTTTACTTTAGAGTAGATTATAGATAGGACTTATTACCCTAGAAAGTGATTTCTGCTGAACCTTTGATTTATTTTAGAAAGAAATTGTATCAGTGATGAGGCAATATATTTTTTGGAAATTATCTTGAAGGTGTATGGCTTGTATTGATATAATTTGAAGTCTTAAATCCTAATAGTAACATTGTAGCATTATATATTTACATATATTCACACTGATACACACATTTACACCCACTCCCACAAATGTATAGTGATTCATGGCAGACCACCAAAATCCACAAAACTGAAAACTCACCACAGCAGAATTTTATTAACCAAAGCACATGCATTCAAGTAGTTTAAAAAACACAAAAACAGAGGGGGAAAAAGCACCAGTGCTAGTTACACCAGTGTTATACAAGCTAGACTTGCTTGTAATCAAGGTAGGTTTTCTAAATGTTGAAAAAAGCAGAAGCTGTACCAGAACCATAAAACTGTATAAAACCACTATGTTACATTCTACTTGTTTATTTTGCTAGTACACAAACACAAAGTACTTTCACAGACAGTGGTCTGCTTCATCAGGCATCAGCTCAAATCACAATAAGCATCATTATATAGCACTAATGAAGCAACAATTAAGACACCAATGAAATCTTAAAGCAGACGTTAATCATTAATTAAAATATATCTTACGTATAAATATATATATAAACATTTATGACTACAAACATAAACATTGTTGTATTTGTATTTAAATCATTTAATACAACTATGTAAAAATATGTATTATAAATGTTAACGGATTCTGATAATGGTCACCATCTTAACAATTTTAATTCTTCACTCAAATTTTACAGCTATAATGAATTTCCCTACGCTTTAACTTTTCCTCTTCTCTAAGTTATAAATGGAAAGGGATCTACTACATTTGTTCGAGTGCAACTTATTCGAGACATATTTGCTCACTGTTACTTGCTCTGACTGGTAAGTGCTCTAACTGCCATGAACCTGACAGACAGATTATAGTAAATTATATATTTCTCCCACCACCTAACCCTACAAAATTACATAGCCCTACAAGAACCTTAACTCTAATTCTAAAATCTCCCTGTCTCTAAACAGAGGAATCCTACCCCATAACTCAAGCCCATAATCAATCCCTTAACATAATTCATCACTTCCACCTCCCTAAATCTAAAGTCACCAATCACACCATAGCCTTAAAACTCCCCTCCCTCTTCCTAAACCCAAAACACCTTCAGGATTCCTTAAACTTAACCCTCCCCCTTTTCCATCTCTACACCTAATATCCTGAATTACTTCCTAACCCTAAAATCCCCTTCCCTCTCCCTAAACTTAAAACTCTTTGGTTACTCCCTAAGCCTAAACATAAACACCCCCTCCTGATGGCTACCTAAAACCCCAGCCTTTACTCCTGTCCCTACAGCTGCTGCACTAACCTCACCAAAACTCAAATACTATATTCGGGCAAGGTTCTCTCCCCATGGTTGCTGGGTTTCACTTGAACGCCATATCTGAGGTCAAGCTGTGAGCAGCAGGCTAAGTGAGCAATCAGTTGTCCAAGTTCCTTGCTGTAAGGCTGTGGGAAATGAGGAGCAGGGGCTTGTGAAGCTATTGTACATCCAATGGAACGTACATTTCCATATTAGTCAGTTATGAAACTATATGCTTCAATCACATTTGTCTTACCTCTTGGTGCCCTTCACTTACAGTTCCTCAAGATAACTTCATATTTGGAAATATGCTGGCTCTTGAGAGGAAAATGCCTTTGTTGACTTTTATTGTTAACTAGAATGATTCTGGCTATTCTTGTGATTTTGTTATAACTTGTTTAGCCAGTTTTTGTGTGTGGATTGTTAACTTGTTATATTTTATTTATCTGTGTTCACAAACTAAATGCACTGAATACTTTGATACTGAACATTTTATTAAATATTTACTAAAAGATTTTTGAGACAAAGTTCTTGAAATGTGCATGTCATGTGCATAGTTTCACTATAAACACATAGTAAATCTGTTTACAGGTGGCACTCTGACTTAATGGTAAGGTCTATACTTCACAGTTTCAGGCTACTGAGTTTAGGAATGATTTCAGGTCACCATATGTGCATGGTTGTGTATGTTCTTTTTCTTTCTGTATGAACTTTCTTTGGTGCTAAGACAATTTGGAGACATATGGGACAAAGCCACAAATTATAAAACAAGATTTATAATATTACAGTAAATCATAGTTCTTGTATGTGTTTTTCACTTATTATGACTTCAACTGCGGTGGTGGTGCTGTGGTAGCGTTGCCGCCTCACAGTAAGACGTTGTCCTGTTCGATTCTCAGCTAAAGCGTCTTCTGTGTGGAGACATGCATGAATGAGCGTACCTTCGTTGAACGTTGTGCATCAGGGCTGGCAACTCGGCACGTAAAAATCTACTGCCAATCATTAGTGGACCGGAGTTCCACTGTGGCGACCCCTAACCAGTAAAAGCTGAAAGACACAACAACAATGATGATTGACTTCAGTGGGTTATGTTAATTGTCTAAGTTAATACTGAATAAAAGTTAAGATAACTTAATTTTTTTACTTTTTTTTTGTATTTTTCTTTCTTAATTAAATTTTTGCTCTTATTATAGAATCAGGTCTATTTTACTAGAAGTGGCATTTTCAGTTAGCAAGTTGTTGTCAGTTTGATTTTGCATTTTATTAAATGAATGTTTTTACTTGTAAAATAAAATATTTAAATTCAAGGAGAGCAGTGTTGTTCATAGGCGTATAGGTTTATACTAGGATAATGACCACAAAGATTTTTACAAGCCTAGCTGTACAATCAAACCCAGTTTTGTCCCCACATACCTTGGATGCCTATATGGTTAGGTATGTTTCAAGAGGGTTATATTAATTTGGGATTAATTTGCTTATTGTCAAACTCTATCCATCAGAGACATGGGAGCCAGACCAGGGGTGAATTTGGGATTTCCCATCCAATAATCAAGATCTTTTGAAGAGGGTCAGGGATAAACTCTGCTACATGTAGCTGGGGAGCTTATTCCATAGTGAAGGGATCCTTTGAGACACATATAGGTCTCTTCGCCATGTTCTATATATGTTGCAGGGAAAATGCAGGTCCTTGGAGCTATTGTTAATGGTGCTGTTTGTTTTGCAGATGTGCAAGAGACCATCACAGCTGGATCACAGAAAACCTTATACCTAGGCATAGATAACCTCTCAGTAACTTGTAGGAGACTGAGTACAAAGATAGGGCTTTAAGGCGATCTGTGTACTAGAAGGTATCCATACCCTGAATCCTCCTGGTGAGGAACCTTTGAGCATGTTCCACCTGTTGCAAGTGCCTGGTTAGGTGCATGCCGAACAGGGACATTATACTCATTTATGGGTCTGAGAAGGGCTGAGTAGAGTGGTACTATAATGTCTTTGGACCTGAATGCCATACTCCTTCTTATGAGTTGGTGAGACTGATTGTCTTACTATCTTGGCTAAATATTGGTCGAAGGCGAGATTAATGTCTATATATGATCCCAGATTCCTAACTATGAGATCAATTTTTAAGTGTGTTTTATCAATGGAGTAATTAGCTTGCATGGATGATTTTCCAAAGACCACTATAATGCATTTTTTTGCATTGAGTTTTAATCCATTGATTTGGCACCTGGCACTTGTCTATTACATTCTCTTATAAGATGTTAGAGTCATGGGAGTGGGATCTATGCTAGCCTCTAATTTGCAGTCATCTGTAAATTTGGTGAGCCAGAGACATTTGACATTAGCCTTGACTTCTGAGAAGATGATGCCAAAAAAGAGCATGCCCAACACAGTGGCCTGGGGTTCTCCACTGGGGACCAGTCTCCTGGTGGAGACAGGACCCAAGGAATCAGGATCAAAGTATGCAGTGTGCACCTTTTTTCTCTCATCCATAGCTTTGTTGCCCTCTCAAAGAAGTCCACCAGTTTATGTGAGCAAGACCTACCCTTCATAAAGCTAGCTGGGAAGGGTCCAGTGTCTGTAGGTTGCTATTGTCCTTGTTGATCATTTCCATGATAATTTGATTCAAGGGTTTACATATTAGACTTGTCAGATTGATGGGTCTGTAGTTCCTGGGGTCACTTGATGTCCTTATGAAGAGGGATGACTGTTTTTGCTCTCCATTCACCTGGCATGTAACCAGTTTTGAGGCTGTAGTTGTCCTGCTAAGTCATATGACAGATTATTTAGGAGGAAACTGAGGATATTGTTGGGGCCTATTGAAGCACTGTTTTGTGGTCTTAACAAGTGCCGGTAGGACCTGTTCCCTGATGTTAGTTGGGGGGATATTCTAGAAGGCATTTTACAGGCTGTAATGGGGGGGAGTATTAGTGACATAAGAATCAAATTTATCAGCTAGTCAGTTCACTATGTCACTCTTGTCTGTGAAAGTTGTGCCATTTACCACTGGTTTTGCACACTGGTGAGTACTAACTTTAAGGTTCTTGGCATAGCTGAAGAAGGTCCTTGTGATTGTCTTGAGCCTAAGAAGCTATCCTGACCTCATAATTGATCTTCTTGGACTTTATCGGACTTCTTAGTTTCTTCTTTATTTGAATCAGATAGCTCATGTCTCTATGAGAGATGCTCTTCTGATTTTGGCCATGACTCTCTTCTTTTGTTATATACCCTGTTAAGGTAAGGATTCCACCAGTGTTTTTGGTGTTATATCTTGGCTTCATTCTGGTAGGTACATCAGCCTCGGTGCAGACAATTACATGTATGTACAGGGTTTATGTAAATAATTTTGCATAGGTAGCGATGCTTTCAGGGTTTGGGGGAGCCATGAATTTTGACAAACTTGATAGGAGGTAGTTTGCTTTAGAACAGCTCCTAACCATTAGATGTTTAGTTGAGTTTTCCAGGTTGATTTTTTATTTCGACAGCTTTGTCTTCCAGTCTTATCAATGAGGGCATGAAATGGGGTGGGGGGTGCAGTGCTGTCACATGTTGAAGTGTAGTAGGTCCAATATGTTTGATCCTTTGAATAGAGTTTGCAATATCTGGTCCAGGTTGTTTCCTCTGATAAAGTCCAGGAAATATTGTGCCTGTGAGTTTGAGGCAGTGTATGCTTCCCAGTATATAGAGAGGTAGTTAAAGTCTCCCATGAATATGGTGTTTGGTTGGATGGTGAGCACCTCTAGTAGGTCTAGGTAGGAGTTGTGAGCTTCATGGGTCATAGAGGGTGACCTGTAGTTGACAGGACACAGTGAGGAATATCGTCTATTGGAACTTGGAACTCCAGGGCATCATTCGACCTGGAGTTGAATTTGTATTAAGACATCTCAACCTTTAGTCCTTGTCTATCCTGCTGTGCAGCTTTAAACTGAGTCTCAGTAACAGCACAGATGTCTACATTCTCCAGACTGAGAGAGCTTATATGGTGAGGAGTTCCTTGTTTATACTTCTACCATTGAGCAGTAATACTCTAAGTTTGCAGTGAGTTTTTTTTTTTCTTCCCAGGTTGGTAGTTTTTTTTTTTTTTTTTTACATTGCCTAAAACAGGCTCTAAGGTGAGTGGATAAAGTTTTAGCCGATATTCGAGAGGCCGGGGGGAGGGAGGTCAGGTGCAAATAATCATTGTTCAAAGCAACATGGTCTGTTAACCATGTCCTCCCATGCAGCTGGATATTACATTTATCCTAGAGTGACAACAAAAACTAAGCTAGTTCTTAAAATCATACTGTGGCATCATCCCTGAAGGCAGAGTTTGGCACATATCTGTGTGTAATACATATTCAGAGAGATCCAAAATGTCTCTTTTCATATAGTCTAGTGAGAGATTTCTCAGGTCATTTACACCCAAATGGACTATGATAGAATCATATGGGTTCCTGTGGTACAGTGACTTAAGTGAGTTTGTGATATCATGGGTCCTTGCTCAGCTATGCAACTACCCATAATCCTCCCCTTGTCCAGCCTGGTGAGAGGGACATCTGCATGTCATACAGTAGCATTCCCTATGACAGGAGTACTAGGTAAAGTGATGCTTGACTTGTGGGCTTTGTTCTTGGGGGATCAGTGGGTTTAGACGTATGTGTGGTGTCAGGTGTTGCATTTGGTGTGTGCTTTAGTGATTGCTGGGGATAGGTGATGCTGTTTGATGACTTAGGAGGTCTTTGAGACATATACAGAGGTATAAATGCCTCTGAATAAGAAGGTCTATGTGTGTTGTGAGTAGTATGTGTGAAGAATGTAATGTGTGTGTGTGTGTGTGTGTGTGTGTGTGTGTGTGTGTGTGTGTGTGTGTGTGTGTGTGTGTGTGTGTGCACGAGCATGCATGTCAGCATTGTTTGCAAGTCAGATTTTTGCCTCCAAAGAAGTTATGAAGGTACAGCATTTGCCTATTGTGTTTGTTTCTTTAAGAATTGAAAGCTTATCTTTATACATGACACAATTACTATATTGTCTCAGAATGCCCATATCTACTAAACTGACCATAGAGACATTAAGAAATTGCAACCCCATGATGTTAGGACCTGTATTAGCGATAGGCTATTATGGTTTTGGGACATTGTTTTACAGGAGTCACCTGAATGGTGTCTAGGTTTAAGGCTAGACATTAGATAGTGGTATGATCTGATATTATTGCTGTTTGATGCACTAACATACCTTTCAAGCATTTCTGTGTTTCACATTAAAGTCATAAGTAAAAGCTTTGTAGGTTTGATAATATACAGGGTACTGCTAAACACCACCGCAAGATGAACAGCTCCTACAAAAACTGCCTAGTTTATAGCAGAGAGAAAAAAGCTGAAAATGAACTCTGATGCCTTCTGATCAATAAACTATTGCATGTTGAGCTCCCTGGAGTACTTCCCATCTCAGAGAGACCAGAAAAACACCTTCTGCCACAAAATGGCTGATCCTGGAACTTAAAGTTCTTAAAGTTAGCAAAAGTGCAGCTTCACACCAAATAACTAAGTCTATAAAAATCCCTCTGACTGATCAAACAGTCTCACTTTAAGCCTCTCTGTGTATTGTTCAACTCAGACTGACCAGGTTACTTCACTACTGTCATTGGAATAGCAGTCCAAGTCTTTTTAATGTAAAAACACCACTAGCTAGTCAAAAGAGAAAAGGTACCAACTACCTGTAACAAGTAATTATTTTTTTCTTTATAACTCTTATCAATCCAATACTACATAAATTGCTCAATTCCTACCTGCTGGTAAATATTATTTCTCCCCTCCTGAAAAAGATTATTCTGCATATATTGTTCCCACAATTTCCATTTTTCAGTGTAACTTGCTACTACCTTTTTCTAAAGATCCAATTTTCAGTTCTTTTATCTCTGTTATACATTCTGTACTTCAAATACAGCTGTTTTAGACTTTTGATTTCCATTTTCTAGTAATTATTTTTTTGCAACCACCAGAATTAAACTTAGCAAGACCTTACTATGTATAGGAAATTCTGATCTTATATTGTAACTTCAAATATCATTTCTTTAGTTACAACCATTTGCTCACTCAATATTCTGCTAGAATGATTGTGTATTTAATAATACAAGTTGGCTGCTCTCCCATGGACAGGTTTGGAGCATACACATGATATGCCCTTTCAATTAACAAACAATGCTGTGGAATACAAGTCCAGTTGCTTATTGGTGCTGTCATAAAATTAATACAGTTGGCTCCTACCAATTTCTATGGTATAGCAGAAAATCTCAGGTTTTCCCTGCATGTTCTGCCCTCTAACTCTACCATTTTTTGAAACAGCTCTTCTTGAGGAGTCTCATGCTCAGCTGGCCTTTTCTTCATTTTAACCTCTAACTTTTTGCCATTTTATCAGTTCAGCAGAATGACTCTTTAAGGCTTCTTCCATTTTTTCCCAGCCTTTCGTTATGTGAGTCGATATACTTCTTCAATGTTTCATTTATTTTAATCAGCTCTGAGCACATCTGATTTATTTTTTTCCCTCTTGATTACTGGAAGCCATGCCTTGCAGCAAAGCTGTAACTTGAATTGTTTTTGACGAACAGCTACAGGATTCTTCCCATTCAGTGTTTTCTCTTCATCTTTTCTAGTTCATTTTCTTTAAGGCTCTCCAAGTATTATCTTTGCTATCATCCAAGCAGTATATTTACTAGCCAGTAACTGAATTTATTAGTACTGGCAGAGTTACTGTCCCTTAACTCTCAATTTCTTTTTTTTTTTCACAATGTGGGGGTTGAAAGCTGTTGATATGAGTGTGGCCATCTTGGAAGCTCTGCTGTCCCAGTCTTCTTAATGTAAAAACAGACTTAATTAGCCAAAAGTGTAAAGAATCTTAATCAAATCAGGCAACTAGCTATGATGAGTAATTTCACTTAAGCCTACCTGTGTATATCCCAACTCACACAACGCAACTGAGGAAAAGGAAATCTGTGCTATGCTCTTTTCTGTACACAATGAGGCAAGCCAAATGTTCCACAAGCACAAAAAGTTTATTCAGTAAAAACACTCTGGAAAACTGGTAAGTGCTTTCGTCCTGAACCACAGAACTTCATCAGACAATCCCCTTCAATTAATTACACATATTTAAAGTATAATCAAAGCAATCACATGTCCCAAAACACTAAATATCCACTCCCCCTTTTTAAAGACATACATCATATACATTAAAACACGTATAAAACACAAACACACACACACACACACACACACACACATATATATATATATATATATATATATATATATATATATATATATATATAAAACATTAAACAGCACATTAACACATCATAAGTATAATTAACTAATATTTTCAAATGTAGAAATATATGAATAACTAATAAATATTAAATATTAAATATACATTGTTAAAATGTATGACAAGCTTGGACCTAAATACTATCTTCAAAGTGCAAAATACACTACATGAATAAGGGTTATTGGCTTATGTTAAAATAAATAAATACATAAAATTCGTCTCATTAATGTTTTTAGTCTTAAAAGGGAACTTACAGAAATACTTTCATTCAATCCTGGCCAACTACATGCATCCAAAAGGAGCTGCCAGTATAGTTCCCTTTTCTCCAGCAATAATGACCAAGCACCCCCTTTTAATTCAGTACATATATTATCAATCACAAAAAATTTAAAAGTGTGCCCTTCATTCTCCATTACATGTTTGCTTAAAGCATTAGTTTCCTTTTTCTTTTGAATTTCATATAGGTGTTCATATATTACATTTTTTAATTTTCTGTCTGTTTTGCCCACATAATAACAACCACAAACTTCACATGTAGCACAATATATTACTCTTTCTGAGTTACAATTATATTTACATGTAATTTTTAGATTATAGTTGTTAATTTGAAACACCCCTCCTTCTTTTATATATTTACATAAATGGTACATATCACACTTATTTATGTACCCAACAGTCTTATTATCTAAACTATGATGTCTTTCAAATGTAAAGTAAATGTAATACATCCTTTATATCTAGTTTTACTGTTGATAGTCTGGATATAAAAAATATTTTTATGAAAAATTGGACCATTTTGAAGCAAGAAAAAAGTGTGAGACAATTTATAGACTTGAGCCCTACAATGGGTTTTAGGAAGTGTAAAAACTTGAAAAGTACATTTGCAACAGTTTTTTCATTTATCTGCTATATCCCAACTCAGACAGACCAGACTACCTTTCTTCTGCCACTACAATTGCAGTTGCAGTCTTCTTAATGTAAAACACACTTTAGTTAGCAACAAGACATGAAAATGTACCAGAAACAAATCTAACAATTAGCTACAAGTAATTGCAAGGCATTTCAAAGGCAGACAAGCCAGCAATGAGGAACACATACTCTTTAAGGCTATTTCAAATTATGCTGACAGTCTAAGGGTGGGTCCTTCCAGTTTCTTCTGTTAGTAACTAGAAAGATGAGCAGAAGATATAAGACTGGAAGGAGCTTAGGGTCACATATACAGTCGGGTCAGACAGCTCCAATGCTTCCAAGTATAAAAGCACAACAGGAATAGGGTAGGTGGGGAACAAATTCAGAAGAGAGATTCTAAAAGTGCAGTAAAAAGAGGGCCCAGTCAGAGCACCTAGACCCAGCATAGAAACCAAAGAGCACTGGAGGCTATAAAAATGCCTTAAATTAATAGTTTTAACTTTAGATAAAGAGCAAACACGACGCACAAAAATGATTTAAAAGGTAGGATAAGCCAAATATATTAAATGTAGTTTAAATGTATTTTCCTGGATGCAAAATATAGTCCAAATGCTTTGTTTTCAAGCATTCAACCTTCCCACAGTACTAAGACTAAGGGACAGTTTTTGAGATATTTATGTCTGCATATTGTCTATAATCTGGATACAACCTAGGTCTGTATAATTTTCTAAATAACCTTTTGTGTAATGCAGTGTCACAAAGCTAAATAAAATCTATATCATCTACACCAGTTGTACTTTTCTAGGTAATCATCATGATTATCCATTCATGTAAGTATATTATATTTAACTAGTTTGACCTGTCTTCTTTGAATCCTTTTTGAGGTCCTTTGCTAAATTACTTCCCAGAAATATCCTAGTTATATCCTTTACTGTTGACTTCATAATTTGTCCAACAGT
The DNA here is from genome assembly GCF_019279795.1 of Protopterus annectens. Taxonomy (NCBI): domain Eukaryota; kingdom Metazoa; phylum Chordata; order Ceratodontiformes; family Protopteridae; genus Protopterus; species Protopterus annectens. The sequence goes on along the minus strand of NC_056743.1, from coordinate 660,170,924 downwards.
TGAGATCAAGTTGACAAACTGATGGCTCATAACCACTGCTTCACTCCAACTATGGTGAAGGGAATCATTTCCTTCCTCTGCACTTTAAGAACCTAAGCATGCCCTCATGATTTAACTAGCTTATTTTGGGGGTATTATCATTAGTACCTTCAGTTTTCTAAGAATTCTAAAGTGATTTCCAACAGGCCCTTTTCCTTCTCCCCCCTTTATGTCCTTTATTTTTTCTGAACTCTTTTTTTACGGAATAAATGATATCTTATTACATTATCTCAGGCACTTCTACAGTCAAAATGTGATAAATTGCCCTTCCCTTCTTTTGAACTTCATGTGCATTTCATTTATCTTCATTAACTGTTCTTTGCTCCCTTATTTATGTGTTAAAAGTCTCATCCTCTTTCTTAGTACTGTACTCAGTATTGACATTTTTGTGGATGCTTTTTCTTCTTCCTTAGTTCATTATACTCTTCTTTGCATCCTGTTGTAATGTTTCTCACTGTTTCATAAAAGCCATTTTCCATAATTCATGGGAGCACTTCATTTGAGAATTAGAATACATATACATGTTTTCTTTGTTGTAATGTATATTTATTTCAGGTTAGTTATTTCTCTGTTGGCATTCTTGAAGCATGCTCATGTTTATTTCATATTACCTCTTTGCCTATTTATGCAGCTTTTCTGAAACACAAATAAAATGCACCCTTATGAATGCAAAATCATGACTTTTGAATAGTTGGCCTGCTTGTTCCCAAATGGCTGCCCACTTCCAGGTCAAAGATCCTCTTATTATTCTTATTTGACCATACTAGCTCTAAGACCGCTTTTCAAAACTGGATTCTAATAGTATATGTCTTATTCCTGCTCCTGGTAAGTATTTAAGAAGTGTGTTGTTTTCAGGACAGCACTACTTTTAGTCAGTTCAATTCTGGTTAGTATATATCTCATTGATTATAATTTGTCAACTCTTGTTTTATAGAATGGAGTAACATTGTTTACTCTGAGATCATGGAACTGTAGAATACACATATTCTGCACATTCACACAGCTGAAAGTCATTGGATTTACTATATAAAAAGTTCTTAGGATACTGGAATTCCAGATGCAATTTCCCAACTGCAAAAACACTTTTTTAGGCAAAATAAGATGATGTTTCATTTATTAGTATTCGCAAAGTTAGACTTGTTGGGTTTATAATTCATTTCTATCCATGGAGCCCTTTATTAGGTATAAGTACTTGCAAAGTACTTTAGTTGACATATGGCCCATTAAGTTTCCCTATCAGCATCTCTCCTTCCCTAAGACATTTTATAAATGCTGCATGTTATTTATTATCTTTTTTCCCAGTGAAGAGAGGTTCTACATGCGAGCCTTCTGTTGACTCTGCTACTACATACTTTGTTTATCCTTGCTTACTCTTTTTTTCCCCTTTAATTATATAGAAGGTGATACTATCTATTTTCCCTGTGGTGGTGCTGTGGTAGCATTGTGTGGAGACATGAGTGAAGGGGCGTACCTTCGTTGAAGGTTGTGCTTCAGAGCTGCTAACTTGGCACGTAGAAATATTCTACCAATCATAGTGGACCGGAGTTCCGCTGTGGCGACCCCTAACCGGGAAAAAGCCGAAAGACACAAACAAACTATCTATTTTCCCTGCTGCATTCTATCCAATATATTTACATGCATTTACCTCCCAAATGTGATTCCATGTTTGTCATGTTCCTGCTATGACCAAAATATAAAGAAATTGCCCCCACCCTTATCAACTGGAGGTTTCTTGTCCAGATTATGCAAGCATGATACCAGTTGTCTTCCATGTCTCTTTTGTCTTGCTCTTGGTGCATTGCTGATGTACACAAATTATATTTGCTTTTTTATGTACCATTTACTTTTTTCTTGTGTTCACATTGCTACAGTTTATTTTACCATACACTTGGCTGTCATGAAAGATAAGGCCAGGGATTACATTTTTTTGTTTGTATCTTCTTTTCAGTTAATTTAAATGCTTTTAAACTAAACACTTTAAGTTGTCCGTCAGTATTCTGCCACTTTAAGTTGTCCGTCAGTATTCTGCTTCCTCTGCCTGACAGCTGCAGGTTGTTACGAAAATACATTCCTGGCTCACCCTGTGTGGAATATTAGTTCCCAAAAGGATCTATGCTAACTGTTCATCTATCTGCGGAATTCTAGGATGTAAAGCATTCTGGCTTCAATCATGCCATGTATGGTTAGTAATAAAACCTTTCCCTGCACTTCATACATTAATGTACTAACCAGAGATCCTTCTTTGCATATTTCTGCCACACTTTAGTTGCTGCCAAACCCTAAACCTCCATTTGACACTCTTGCTGGCTATGGCATGTGGGACACACCTGGCCTCTTTGCTCTTGAATTCTTACTTTTATCTTCTAAACTGACCCTTCAGTCAATCAAGTTCTTAGGCAAAAACTTTTTTTTCTTTCATTTCCCTTGGCCCAACTATTGTAACTCTCTAGTTTGGCACATCTTAGTATTCTTGGTATTTGTTTGGTTCCTTTGCAGAGAAGATAATCTGTTTTAGGACAGCATAAAAGCTGCAGACAAGTACAAGGGTAGCAACTTTATTTGCAGCTGTCAGAAACTGTTGACAAGATGTTCCTATTTATTCTGGTCTATGTTATAGGTTCATAGGTAGGTACTAGGCTAGTGGCCCAAGGGCCTAAGTAAGCCTAGACAACAAAGTTCCCTGGCTTACGTCAACCTGAGAAAGTAGGTCAGAGGGATTTGGATTTCTTTAGGTGTAGCATGTCCAACAGCTCTGGATTTGACATAGCTTTATATGTTAGGCAGAGATCACCTCGGAGTAGGTGATATGCTACAGAGTAAAGCTGGAGTTTTTTGAGATGATCAGTGTAGGACATCTGTTTGAGGCCAGTAATTCTCTTTGTGAGGTACTTCTGTGGCCTTTCCAGCTGCTACAGATGTCTTGTGAGGTACATTCCAAAAGGGGCATTGTACTCTGTAATGTGTCTAATGAGTGTTGAGTAGAGGGGAACAATGACCTCTTTTTTTCTGGATGAGAACCCTTTTGTGATGAGGTGTGCTATGTAGAAGGATTTCCTGACTACTGTGGCAATGTGATTATCAAAAGAGAGACTACTGTCCACTTGGGTCCCAAGGTCTCTTATCACACATTCAGTGTTAAGAAGACTGCCGCATATGAGGTAGTTCATGGGTACAGAGTTTTTACCAAAGGGGATGACAATGCACTTTTTGGCATTGAGCTTGAGGCCATGGCTCTGACACCAGGCATCTGTCTCAATGAGGCCCTTCTGTAGGATGTCCACATCATTTGGGGACTTGACTATAGCTCCTAGTTTGCAGTCATCTGCGAACTTCATTAACCAGAGGCCTTCTGTGTTAGCCTGTACTTCAGAGAAGTAGATACCAAACAGAAGAGGTCCCAGGACTGAACCCTGTGGTACTCCACTTGTCACTGGTTTGAAGTCAGATTTGGAGTCTGCAACATTTACAGTGTGGGTTCTGTCAGTGAGCCATTTAGCAACCCATCTTGTGACATAGGGATTTATACCTAGTTTAGTGAGTTTAGCTATAATTCCACAATGGGGGATGGTGTCAAAAGCCTTGGCGAGGTCAAGATAGGCTGTGTGAACCACCTTACCCTTGTCTACGGCTTTGGTGACTGCCTCAAATAAGTCAACCAGTTTCAGGAGGTAAGATCTGCCTTTCACAAACTTGAACTTGGTGGGATCCAGAGTTTGGAGGTTGCCAATGTCTTTGTTTATGAATTCCATGATGATACGTTTCATGGCCTTGCACACGAGGCTCGTCAGGCTAATAGGGCGATAGTTCCCAGGATCAGTGGTGGCTCCCCCTTTGTGGAGTGGGATAACTGTTGCTGTGCGCCACTCAGTGGGCACAACGCCTGACGTGGGTCTGTGATTGAACAGGTTGCTTAGGTGAGGAGCCAGTCCGTTGTAAAGTTCATGTAAAATGCAGCCTGGGATGTTGTCCCATCCCATGAATGCTGTGTTTTTGGCTTTAGGGAGTGCTGCTTTTACCTGTGAAGTTGTGATTACAGGGACTCTGCATTCTTCCTGTATAGATATGGGCCCTTTAGGGGGTGAGAGAGGGGGTAAAGTTAGCACTGAACCTATCTGCCAGCATGTTGGCAATATCAGTTGGTTCTGTAATTTTTGTGCCATTGTGTTATAACTCAGAGCAGATCTGGGTGTTGCCATTGAGATTCTTGACATAGCTATAGAATGCTTTGTGGTTGTCCTTAGAATCAGTGGCAATCTTGTTTTCATAGCTAGGTTTGGAGGATCTTATAAGGGCTCTCAGCTTCTTGTTGAGGCTGACCAGGGAGCTCCTCCACTAATGGGATTTTACTCTCTTTTGCAACAATTTCTTCCTTCTGTTGTAGAGTTTGTTTATGGCGGGCAACCACCAGATTGGCTTCCTTTTTTTGGAGGATAGCATCTTGGTTCTGTTTGGGATAGTACGATCCATGCATTCGTGTAAGTGCTTATAGAGTGCATTTGTGCAGGATTCAGCAGTCGTAACTGTATTGTCCATCTGCATGGGTGTCATGAAGTTCACCACTTCTGTCTTAAGAAGCATGAAGTTGGCTTTGGAGAAATTTTTTACCATGGTTTCCTTAATGGGGGGTGGGGATGGGATGTGGATATCTAGGGAGATTAGCTTATGGTCGGATCTGACCAATGAGGAGTTGACTTCAGGTGTGGAACACTGGTCACTCATGTTGGTAATGACTATGTCTAGGATATTGTTTCCCCTGGTGGGGGTCCAAGTCCTTTTTATTGTGGTGACAAAGTTTAGATCCCTAGAGCATATAGCTCAGAAGGATTGGGGTTTGTTTAGGTGTAGCATATCCAACAGCTCTGGGTTTGACATAGCTTTATATGTTAGGCAGAGATCACCTCGGAGTAGGCAATATGCTACAGAGTAAAGCTGGAGTTTTTGAGACGATCAGTGTAGGGCATCTGTTTGAGGCCAGTAATTCTCTTTGTGAGGTACTTCTGTGGCCTTTCCAGCTGCTGCAGATATCTTGTGAGGTACATGCCAAAAGGGGCATTGTACTCTATAATGGGTCTAATGAGTGTCGAGTTGAGGAGAACAATGACCTTTTTCCTGGATGAGAACCCTTTTGTGATGAGGTGTGCTATGTAGAAGGATTTCCTGACTACTGTGGCAAAGCTGTTGGACAGAGCTCTTGGACATGCTACACCTAAAGAAATCCCAATCCCTCCGAGCTACACGATCTAGGGACCTAAACCTTGTCACCACAATAAAAAGGGCATGCTGGAGGGATAGATTCCTGTCCCAGAGACTTCCCATACTCTGGAACAGGCTACCCATCTATGTCAAGCAAAGTTCTTCATTAGCACTCTTCAAAAAAAATCTTGATGAGTGGATGGGAAATTGGAAATACACCCCGGGGATCACTGCCGTGTCTCTGCTCGACAGTGGCACAGGAAAATAACTTTCTTGGGTGACGTAAGCCAGGGAACCTTGTTGGCTAGGCTTACGTAGGCCCTCGGGCTGATAGCCTAGTACCTACCTATGAACCTATGTGGTCTGGAACTAGAATAGGGGAAGATCATATGTTGTTATATTGCATTGAGATCCTCTGCAGTTTTAGTTTACATGTCATCCAACTATTTCTGTACTGGGTCTCTTCATTTAAAGAGACACTGTTAACTCAAGAAATTATCACTAAATATGTATTATATGATATATTATAGTCCCGTGTCTCAATGGCCCTCTTTCTAAGGATTGATTCTTTTGAAGATATGGTCTATATAGTTGAACTACTTGCTAGAGGCTGCAATACATAGTTTGTCTGACACATTTCAGTCAGCATTAAAGTGTAAGTACAGTACTGAAGTCAGCCTCATTATAGTACTCAACGAGCTCCTAAAGGTGGATCGGGACCATCACCCTTGATATTTCGACAGTATTTGATAACATGGACCACAATGTGATTATGACTTCCCATATAACTGGAGCAGATTTTCTATTTTTTCAGATAGTCCTAAGATGGTTTATATCTTATTTTATTGGTATGCTTGAAATGATCACTTCAGGAATAAATTCCTTAGGTAGTCCTTCCCTGTCATGTGTGATATCGCAACTTTTGTTGATCCTGAGTGTGTTTGGAAAACTTTCTGAATGCATGGGGGTTGAATTTCCACTTCTGTGCTAATGGTATTCAGCTCTGCCACACATTTGCAAATAATAAGGGATTGGAATTAGGAGCTGTGCAAAAATGGCAGTCCGATGTCTAGAAATGAATTTAGCAATATGACTAAAACTGAACCCCCTGAAATGCTGAGAAAACAAAACAAGCTAAGCTCAACTCAAGATTTCTGTGGCTCTGTGTATCACAGTGGTTATTAAACAGAGAGGTTGTGTTAAAGCCTTGAGAGGATCCAGGAAAAGAGGGTATGAGGCTATTACTTAAGCCACAGGCAATAGCAATAACATCCCTCTTAGAAACATTTAATGAAATACCTTATTTATGTTTTCAATCTCCAGACAGAAGTTTATGCAAATATTATAGTATGCAAATATAATATCAATCAAAATGGATTACTGCACATTTTACCTAACACTTCAGAATGTGGATTTCTACAGACTGTAGGTCTATCAAGTTCTATAATCAGGATATTCACACTGTTATGATGTACTGCCCATAGCAGTCATTTTCCATGAGAACTACATTGGTTATACTATGGATAATGCCTTTAATACATTTATACTGACATGACCCGGGCCCCAGTAATCCAAAACAGTTGAATATACAGGAAAACGATGTCCAAGGTGTAAAATCAACCAGGTTTATTGCACAACGCACAAATACAGCTGCAGTCAGTTCACCAATGACCTAGGTTTCGTCTTCAAACACTGACTTCATCAGATTGGTGAACCAGTATTGAACAATTTATATAACACCTAATTAAGAACTAATTGATACTTTAATACACTTCATTGAATTACATAATTAGTACCAACACACAAAAAAAAAAAAAAAACACACACACTACCTGTGAACACTAATTCTACGAAAAAAACACAATATAGTATAAAATATGGAATATGAATAATATTATATTACCCGAAGGTAAACCACATGAAAAATGAATGTAATGTATTACTAATCCAACAAGTTATTGTAAATTTCGAAACTAAAAATTAATGAGCTATAAATTGTAAAAATGTATGAGTATACAAACATGTCTGGCAGAAATAAATGTATGTGTATGTATAAATGTATCCCTAATTGTCATAATACTAATGACAATGAAATCCACACTGACCCACATCATGTTAGAAAATAATTCAATAAAACACAAGTCTACAAAGTAACATGTGAAACAGTCACATATATTAAAAATTTATGAAAAATTTGTCAAAACAATCCACTGAACATATATACACTGATAATCTATTTAACTAAAAATGTGTATGTATGCTAAAATTGTTAACCACAAATATGTTTCATTCTAAGCCATGGCTTGATGGAAAGATATTAATTTAGCCCTGGGAATGTACAAGCATCTAATCTTATTTGCCATACTAATTCACTCATATCCAAGTGATACTGGGTGATCCTACCCTGTTGATGATGAATCACATGGTGTATAATACGAAATTTAAACTTGTGATTGTTGTTATCCATTACATGTCTTGCTAAGGCATTAGTGGTTTATTTATGTTGTATATCAAGGATGTGCTCCTTAATCCTATCTCTAAAACGTCTACACGTCTTTCCCACATAAAATGCCTTGCAATCTTGGCACTTAGCTAGGTACATCACATTCTTGGTATGGCAATCATAATGCCCACCAATAGAAATACCAGAATTATTAAACACTAATTTTTGTCCTGTTGTCAAAATGTGTGTGCAAGTTGTGCACCTGCCACATTTGAAATTACCCAATGCTTTTTTCCCCAATTTAGGGTAATGGACTGTACTTTTTTCAAAGATATCTTTAAATGACATGTCTTTTTTGAAAACAAACTTGAGTTTTTGAGTAAAAAGTGTATTTAAGTCCCTACTTTTTTGAAATATTTCCCGATACTTTTTAATTGTCTTTATTACAAATTCTGTATCTCCATTATAAGTTAGAATATATAAAATGGTATCACTGCCAAAGGTTGATCTACCATCACAACCTAAACAAAACCCAAACTTGTCAATATCAGATTTTAGTATTGATGGCATCACTTTAGTTTCTCTCTTATGTTGGATTTCCTTACGTAAATCTGCACATAACTGGTCCGGATACCCTCTGTTAAGAAACAAACCTGTAATAAAATCCAATTCTACATGGAAGTCACTATCCTCACTAACCATGCGTGCTGTCCTAACCATCTACCCCTTAACAATCGACCTTTTTTGATGGTTAGGGTGCCAACTGTCATAGTGCAGATATGAATTTGAGAATGTAGCCTTTCTATAGATGTTAGATCTCATCAAGCCTGTAGAGTGATCATATGTCAACTTGACATCCAAAAATTATATGGACGTGTCATTGATTTCATGGGTGAAATCTAAAAACCAGACCGTGTTGTTAATATATTGTATAAAGGTATCTAACAAGAGTCTATCACCTACCCATACAATAAAGATATCATCCAAAAATCTTGAATATAGATGGATAAATGGACTAAACTCACTGTTCAGGACAAAATTTGCCTCCCAAAATGCCATGATGTAATTAGCATAAATGGGGGCGCAAGCCACCCCCATGGCAACTCCTGCCCGTTGCCTAAAGTAATGGCCCTCAAAATATAAAAAATTATTGTCCAACACTAATTCCATAAGTTTGACATATGCATTGATTTCTTCCTGTTCGTACACACCTGTAACATACAATTGTTCCTCTAACCAGGCAAGTCCAACGTCATGTGGAATCACTGTAAATAAATTACAGACATCTATAGTAACAAAGTAAAATTTATCCGGTACAACCAAATGTTTGATCATTTCTAAAAAGTGCCAAGAATCTTTTAATATGTACGGTAATTTACTTAGACCAACCCTCAATTTGTGGTCCAAAAACCGACTAATGAAGCTCACTTTGCTCCGCTTGCCATCCACAATAGGTCTAAATTTAACAATGTCAAGTCCTTTGTGGATTTTGGGAATTCCAAAAATCCCACTTACAACAGGGTATTCATTAATCAAAAAATTGTATTCATCCTCAGTTAACTCCCCTTGAAAAATCATATCATCCAAAAACAAATCTATTTTTCTATGGGCTATATTGATTTCATTAATACTTACTTCATTGTAATTGTCTTCCAACAACATGGACATCATAATACTTAAATATTCCTGTTTGTTAACAATTACAACCCCATTGCCCTTATCTGGCTTCATGATTTGTATACAACTCAATTCACTTAGTTTTGTCATCATTTCATACTCATTTTCAGTCATATTCAGTTGTACTTTATCTTGCCTATGCCTAAAATGTTGTCTAAGATCTTGCTCACATATGTTTTCAAACATAGCCACTATTGGGCTCATAACGGGATTGCGTTTTTTTGTGTTTTTTTTATGTTGGTACTAATTATGTAATTCAATGAAGTATATTAAAGTATCAATTAGTTTTTAATTAGGTGTTATATAAATTGTTCAATACTGGTTCACCAATCTGATGAAGTCAGTGTTTGAAGATGAAACCTAGGTCATTGGTGAACTGACTGCAGTTGTATTTGTGCGTTGTGCAATAAACCTGGTTGATTTTACACCTTGGACATCATTTTCCTGTGTATTCAACGTATTGCCAATTGGACTTGTTTCTCAATCCAAAACAGTTGCTGCAATCTTAACATTTTGGATACAGAATTCTACCTGTGTATTTAAGATCTATCAGAGAGAGCAGTGCATTATTACATTTTACAGGAATGTGTACTGTACTGTTTTACTGTGTCATTTTAATGAAAACCTCTGGTTTGGCACTAATGCGGTTGGTCTTCATTGCAGGCCTTTCAGGCTAAGCGTAAAACAAATCTTGCTAATGCTTTTCTACATTTTTAATATTGTATTTTCCTTGGATTTATACAGATTTTTTCAGCACAGTGTAATGCTTTCTTTGTATAACTACAGTGATATGGTCTCACATGCATACCTCTCAACCTGGAAACATCAAAAATCTGGACAAGGCCCATGAAAAATAGGTACAAATCGGTGCGCTGATTAACATAAAATTTGCATACATAATTACATAACCTCACCCACTCTGATGGAATTGCGGGATACCAACTTTCAAAAGCAAACTGAAGAACAGAACCAAAATATAGCACCTGAGCCCCCTGCAACCATTCCAGTGTTCAATTATCTGGCTATTTCACCCAATTTACCATAACCACTAATGTGTGCATCCTGCTTTACTTCTACAATATTTATTTGGATTTTATTTTTGCATATTATAGCACAATGCACAAACACTAGATATATGCTAAACAAAGCAATACAATACTGTCTCACAATGAAAATAGACTTGGCATTAAAAGTTCTCTGCCCTTGAAACTCAAATTTATTGAAACAGCATTGAAACCCACACCACATCCACATCCAAAGAAAATGCATCTGACCAGTGGTGGATAAAGATTATCTTTGGGCTGTTTTCAAATCATAGGCCCCTTGCACACAAAACAAGAAACATACTTGCATTCTTTGATACACCTTCCTGACTTTATTAAATAATATTCCTTGTACAATACAGCACACTTGTTAGACTTAAGTTAGAGTGCATTTTAAATTTACTATTTAAACATATTTCCAGTAGGCAATGAAACAAAATGCATGAACTAATAATGACAAAACTGCCCTATACAAGACAAAAGGTCAAAAAACAGGGACACATTTTAAACATTGCTTGTATAATTTTGAAAAGTTGCTTGAATAAAATGTTTTATTGCCACCATGCCTTTCACTGCCAAGTTTTGAACCAGGACCCTACGCACTACAAGCAGAGCAACATACCACTAAGCCAAATAAGCAGTTTCCTGAAAGACAGGAAGACTGAAACTTAAATGGCTATCATTTAATGAATTCAATTCTCACTTCTCGCCATAGCTCTCAACCTCTTAGCACAAAAAACCTGGACAAAGCCAATAATGGGGACAAATTTCAAATACTGATCTTATAAACTTAGAAAATTGCTAGAATAAAAGGTTTTGTGTTGCCATTTATTTTCTGAAGTCTGAAATTCAAATGCCTGTCATTATTTAGTGAATTCAATCCTTCACTGATTTGGAAAACCACAGATTTAATGAGGAACAGAACAAAAATATGAGGAATAAATTCACAAGTGGTGGTGGCTGGAGACTTTAGGCTCTTTTTACCGGTACCCAAGGTACAGGGTTTGAGCCTGAGTACCTCTAGCCACCAGGTGTATTCAGTTGGACAGACACACACACACACACACACACACACACACACACACACACACACACACACACACATACCTGTAATAGAAAGTGCGGGTGCAGGATCGGACCATAAGCAAAAGAAACCTCCTATTCATTCTAGTAACTCTGTGCAGGATTGGACTATTAATAATTAAGCAAATGTGGCTTAATCAAAAAGCAAAGTATCCTCCAATTCACTCTTAACCACCAACTTAACAAATAAGGAAAAGCAGCCTCCGGACTGTGTGTGGCTTAAGCAAAAAGCAAAGTAACCTCCTCATTCCCAACTCCGTGCAGGACTGGACCATTAATAAATAAGTAAAAGCAACCTCCAATTCACTTTAGCAACTCCGTGCAGGACTGGACCATTAATAAATAAGCAAATGCAGATTAAGCAAAAAGCAAAGTAAGTAACCTCCAATTCAATCTGTGCTTTAAACCTTCAACTTAACCTCTGGACCGTTAACAAGCTTAAGCAACTCCGTGCAGGACCGGACCATTAAATAAATAACTCTGTGCGGCACATACATAGAAAGCAAAAGCAACCTGCTTCAGACCATTAACAAATAAATAACTATAACTCACTCTGTGCTTTAAACCTCCAACTCTGTACATAAAAAGCAACCTCTGGACCGTTAACAAATAACTCACTCTGTGCTTTACATAGAAAGCAAAAGCAACCCCCAGACTGTTAACAAATAACTCACTCTGTGCAGCTTAAGCAACTCCGTGCAGCACCAGAAATCTCCGTTCACAAATAAATGACTCACTATCTTTGTTTATAATTGCAGAAATGTTCTCTGTGTAGTGTAGAGTTCCTTGCAGATCCCAAGCAGAAACTCAGAAATAAACTCCTTTCTCGATGTAGAATTCATCAGCAGTTGTTTCCTTGCAGATCCAAACAGCTGAAAATGTGTGCACATGAGCCCTTCAGCTCAATTCCAACAGGCTGATGGAGCTCACGTCATCACACACGTGATGACGTCAGCTCAAAAGTGCAAAGGAAAAAAATTTAAAAAGCTGGAAAAAAATCAGAAATGAAGGGGTGCCACTTGGGAATCATGGCACCTCATAATTTGGACCCCAAAACTCGTTAAAAAATTAGTAATTCAGTACAGTTGGGAAGTATGCTCACATGGACTACCTTGATTACTAATTTAATTATTTGTCAGATGGTAATCATATAAGATTTCTGAATACAACTAAACATCTTCAGTGGTGACCAAAAGCATCAAGCTTCTAAATGTAAAATCTTACACAAAGTGGAAACTTCTGTATGTCCAGTAATAAACTAAGAACTAAAAGGGATGTAATCAGAGCTAAATCTACAGCAGTACTTTTTATTGGCAATCTAAATCCACAAAATTAAGCTAGCATAAAAGTCTCACTGCTGTTATAAATCCTCAGACCAAAGCAGTTCCCTATGCTTGCATATAAGCAAACCTCTCCGGTTTAAAATTTTCCATAGGAAACTCTCTCCATAGTATCCCACTGTTCACAGCAACTTGAAGACCTTCCAGTTTGTGCAGAGGGTGGTACCACTGCAGGTCATCTAATATTATAATAGCAAACATTTTCACTTTGACCTTTAAGTGACTCTTCCTTTATCTTTGCTATCTAGGAATTGTGTTTCCTTGCCTTATGTATCATATGCTAGATTCAGACATGCTGAATTTAGACTGTTTGGTATCACTGTGCTATTAAACTTGCCATCTTACATTATGAGGGCCTCCCTGCACCCTTATAGCAGAAGTGTGTTGCTCAATACCCATGTGAGTTGGGGATTGCTGGAGAAAGGCTCAGTTTGGTATTTTCTCTTTGGAAGTTGTGTTAAAAACTGTTTAAATTCACCTGTATAGCAGCTTCACATTTGTCTGTTGTTGTGCACCATGCAACAGGGTTTAGCAGTGCCCTGTATAGATGCAAATGCCTTGGGGCATTATCTTTCTTTAGAGACATTCCAGTAGAACCTCCTGAGCTTCCCTACTCAGCAAAGGGTAACTCAATTGCGCTCTTGGCAGCTTTCTCACACTTATCATCCACAACCTACTATACACTCACAGACTTTGCTACTCAGGTCACACTAGCCCACTAGTTAAGCCAAAGTCCTAAGTTCAGCTAGCCCACTTCCTTCCCAAATATCACAATCAGAAAAATATTGCCACAATGGAAGGGCATTTTCACATTATTTCTTCTGCCAGCTTGATTGACATGGGCATCTTGAAGCAATGCAGCAATTGCTTCATGTATACTGACAACCATTTACTCCTAAAGCAAACATCCTATGTGAGAAATGCAAATACACTGTGGAAATGGAGTCATTTCTCTTAGGTAAAAACAGACTAGACATCAAACAGGTTGTCAGCACATACGGTTCATCTTTCACACAAAATAAGGTCATGACACATAAATCCACTTATGTGGAGGTAATCACTAAAATCCTACCAAAAGAACAGAGACCTCCCAAATGCACACCACCCACACTCACCGCTATGCAAAAAGAACCACTACACATATCAGCACACACACCCATGTCTCAACAGATAAGCCCCAAGGCAAAACACATGAAATATCATGGTCATGGGCAACTCCATACCGAGGCGTACAGATGTTCCCCTCACCAGACTGGAAAAGGAGAAGGTCACAGTCAAGTGCCTATCAGGTGTCAGGATCCAACAAATCATGCATGTGCTCAAGTCACTCAATTATAAGTACCATTATGACTCTGTCATAGTCCATATTGGAGTGAATGACTTGAGACATACCTCTCTGGAATATATGAAGACAGCCATAAAGGAACTCTCTAACTATGTATCCCAGACAGGTATGTCCCTAGCCCTAAGCTGTATCTTACCCTCACCCAGGATGATGCCACTGTATAAACCAAAAATTACTGACTTCAACAATTGGCTTAGCTTCTGGTGTCACTCCATGGGTTCCAGCATCTATCAGCCTGAGACAATATGGTAAACAGACCTTGCTTTGATAGAAATAGTTTGCACCTGTCCCCCCTAGGCTTTTGCCTTCCCCATAGTGTCTTCTTTAGGCAATGTCAAAGCACCAAATTTTCCAACGTAACAAAATCTAATCGAGACTTTGGATTGTGCTTCTTAATTCTAGGAGTTAAAACACAAAACTCCACTCCCTGGAAGCACTGCTCAACATGGTGGATTCTGTCATCTATGCAGTTGGTGACACGTTTCAAGGCTGCTGAGAGCACCTCGACCATGCAAAGCTACAATGCCTTCCACATGTTCAGACCTCAAAATGAGTATGAAGGAACCAAAGGTGGAGGTATAGTCCTCTTAATTAAAACAAAAAACACTTTGAGACTGGTCAAATATCATGACTCTCTCAAGCTACTCCATGTCCTATTAAATATTGGGAAAGTACCATATCACATCATTTCTAGCTATAGATCCCCCACCATGAACCAGGATAAGTGTAGCACTTGCCTCAAAGTATTGGAATCCCTCGCCATACAGCCCAGCACCTTAGTCATGGGAGATTTCAACTATCCTTCCATAGACTGGTGGCTATACATGAGCAAAAACACACTCACCCAGAGGTTCCTTGACTTTGTTAGCACAAATGCTCGGGAACAGATAGTCTGCACCCCCACTAGGGGCTGTAATGTTCTGTACATAGTAATCATCAACATGGGGGGGTCACTGTACTTCCCCATGTGTGATGCCCTCCCTGGTTAGGTCAGACCACAAATTAGTCTGGTTTGAAGTAACTACTGGAACTGACACCCTCACAGGAACAAAAGTTATAAAAGACTTCACCAAAGCTAACTACAGCGTAGTAAGTGATGGTATAAAATGCTTCATACCACCCAGAGTTGCAGACATCAGTGATCACTAAGCAGAAGTGTATGCAAATGCCTTGTACAAACAGTTAAGGAACTGCATAAACTCTGCTGTACCTGACCAGATCAAAACCAGGTTTTCCCATAAAAACACACACCACAGTAGTAGACCTCACATATAAACAGATTATGTAACAAAAGGAAGAATCTGTTGTCTAAAAGCAAATGGGATATTACTCCACAGAGGAAGAGTTCCTTTATAAGTCTAAACAAGAAAATCAGAAATTTTGTAGAGTCTTCTAAAGCAAATTATGAAACTAAAATTGCATCCCTAGTCAAGGAATAGTCATAAAGTATTCTTTAACTATGTTCGAAGACTAAAAGGAAATGCCCAGCTATATGCCAAACTGGTTGTAGATGAGATCACTCATACTACACCAGAGGATGTTGCCAACCTGCTAGCTAAAAGATTCAATGCAAACTTCACTCCACTATCCCCATCTACCATATCCCAAAGCATATCTGACACCAGCCCTCTACCTAGTATTTCTATGGAACAGGTCATCTCTGCACTGACCAAGGCCAATAACAAGCCCTCAGTGGGACCAGATGATATCCCAGGTGATTTACTAAATCTAAAACAAACCTAGTAGATTGACTTGACGTTCTCTTTTATTATAGCTTGAAAAGGGTCTATATCATATTATCGAATACTCACAACCTCGAACGGCCAAAACATCGAAAGTGCCATTCATCGAAACTGTTCTTGTGGTGGGCTGTGCTCCCCACACACCCCCACTAAATATATATATATATATCAACTCTGAGATTACACTACAGTGAGGAAAGGGCAAATTGACTGATCCTCACTGTACCGCGATCCCACAAGAACAGTTTTGATGTACGGCACTTTCGATGTTTTGGCCGTTTGAGAATGTAGGTTTTCGATAATGTCATAGGAATCCCTTGAGAATTGGCTTTGTTCCTGCAGAATGGAGAACAGCAACAATAATCTCCTTGCACAAAGGGGGGACATCAACTGACCCTAGGAACTACAGACCCATGAGTCTAAACACCCTAATCTGCAAGGCCGTGGAAAGAATTATCATGGACCTTATCAACAAAGACATAGATGACCTACAGACACTGGACCCAACCCAGTTTGTCTTTGTCAAGAGTAGATCATGCTTATTACACCTGGTACACCTCTTTGAGAATGTCACCAAAGCCATGGACAAAAGTAAGACAGTGTGCACAGTCTTTCTGGACGTTGCCAAGGTGTTCAACACAATTCCCCACTCTGGCATCATTGAGAAACTCTTCATGTATGTGATTAATCCTTACATTTCTAGATGGATAGCCAGTTGGCTCACAATAGAACACACTCTGTCAAACTTGGTGACTCCACCTCTAGCAGTAGACCCGTCACTAGTGCAGTACCACAGGGCTCTGTGCAGAGCCACTTTACTGTTTGACATCTGTTTCTCAGAAGTCCAGTCTAAAGTAGACAGCCTCTGGCTCACCAAGTTCACTAATGATTGCAAACTGGAAGCAATAATTGAGTCCCCCAATGAAGTCAACATATTATAAGAGGAGCTAACACAAACAAATGATTGGTGCCAAAGCCATGGTCTAGAACTAAATCCCCCCAAAAAATGCATTATTATTTTCTTTGGCAAAATGGAGTTCCCTACAAATTAAAATATTGACAGCACACCCCTGAGTTCCAATCCAGTAGTCTGAGACTTAAGAACACAGGTTAATAGCAGTCTGAACTTCAACCACCAAGTTTCCACAGTGGTAAAGAAAGCCTTCTGCATAGCGCACCTCATAAGCAAGGGAATAGTATCCAGGTCAAAGGACGTCATAACTCATAACTCACTAATAGATATAATGCACCCTTTTGCACTTGGTTCACCAGACACCTGCAGCAGATGGAGAAACCTCAGAGGTTTCTCATTAAGAAAATACAGGGACTCCAAACCATGACCTACGTGGACAGGCTGAAAGCCCTGTCACTTTACTCTGTATCTTTTAGGCTGCTGAAAAGTGACTTGTGCCTGGTCTACAGGGAAATCTCCAACCCTGCCCTAATGGAAATGCTGCACATCCGCAAGTCAAATGGCACAAGGGTTACTCGCTCTAGGATCGCAACCTAGCTTGTGACATTAAGCGAACATCTGGAGAGACAGACAGGTCTCCCAGAGACTGTCCCTTCTGTGGAATAGACTTCCTATTCACATAAAACAAAGCTCCTCACTGAACATGACCAGATAATTGGATGGGAGACCACAAATTTGCCCCTGGGTGGTACCCATGTACCTCATGAACAGAAATAGCCAGTGTTGATCACAGACCCACTCTGTTCATAAATTTGTTCTGCAAACTATCCAAAAAGAACAAAAGGGGATACTTGGGATTAACATGGCTAGGCTTATAAAGGCTCTAGGGCCACTAGCCGAGTAACCTCCTATGAACCTATAAGCTCTTTCATGCTCTTACAATATGGGACTTCATCAGAATATGTAAAATTCTCATTAAAACCATTCACATTATTAAACCACATGACTCTAAATTGCTATCAAGTGTTCTATATTAAAAACTATTCCCAAGCATTTATTTTGAAATTGAGAATTAATTTTAAAAATAAATACTGGCCTGAAGTGATGTTATACTTTATCCCAATTCTAAATCTTACCGCATATATAAGTAAGCATCTAAATAATTGTACTGTGATCATGTATGGGAACTAACTGTATTCAATTCCTTTATTACTTATTTTCTTTGGTCCACATTATATTATGAAAATATGTCATTTGTAAATATGTAAGCATCAAAGCAATTGTATTCTGTGTATGTAACTGTATGTGGCATTCTGTGTATTTAATTGTATGTGACAATACTAGTACTACATATGTAATTGTATGTGACGATACTAATACTATGTATGTAATTGTATGTGACAATACTAATACTGCGTATGTAACTGTATGTGACGATACTAATACTGTGTATGTAACTGTATGTGACGATACTAATACTATGTATGTAATTGTATGTGACAATATTATTTATTTATTGTTTTATTTATTTATTTGCAGTTGGTTTATCAGGATAGTCCATTGGGCCAAGATGAACCCATTTTCAATGGAGTCCTGGGGAGAAAAGCTCCATTAACAAGGTTACAATAGGTTATACATTAAAATTACAATATTTACAAGTGATACAGCTTAGAGTATGACATTACAAGTAATGTAGCTCTAGAAACCAGGTTACAATTAGGTTTTTGGTTAAAATACAATATTTACAAGTGATACAGCTTAGAGTATGACATTACGATTAATGTAGTTAATGTACTAATACTACGTATGTAAGTGTATGTGACAATACTAATACAAAATTTCTCTATGCTACTTTATATCTTTTAAAGCTTTTCTCCTCGGATCTACACTGAAAAAGAGCACCTGCCCAGTCGGACTAACCTGGACAACAAATGTCAAATAAAATAAACAGTATATGAAATCCATCTCACACATATCCTATTGTTCACATGTTGGACATGTATTTTTATTTATAGTAATTGGGAATGTGAAAATTAATTTAAGAGGATGACCATGGTAGGAATATTTGGAGGCATATGGGTTATTGTGGCAGTTAGAGCTGAATGCGAAAACACCATCAGGGATGGCTGACCACATTGGCAGTAGCAAGTGTCTTGAAGTTAAAAGGGTTGCAAATTAAGAATGGATTTAATATGCTGTTTATTTTTAGAATTAATTCACTGGTTTAATAATATTAATGATTTTAGCAGGAAATTCATGCATGTAGTTCTTTGTGAAAGTAAAACCCAGACTAGCTGGATGCAGTTGCGTGCAGCTTATTACACTAATCCCTAAGCTGTGCTCTAGCCATTACACAGATCTCACCTTTATATAAATGGGAAAACATTTAAGTAGTAGAATGATCACAATGATTTTGTCTCAACTAAAACCGTCGTGTGAACTCCCCACCTTTCCTATAATCCTCAAAGCAATTCCAGTGCAAAAGAGGTGGTGAAGTTTGACCCACATCTTTGGTGTACATGAGTAGAACTTTAGTGTGACCCAGATGACATGAGTTTAACTAATGGTATTGGTGCTGGAAGACCTGTCTTGGGGTATGGGTATGAGAAGGCGATGCCTGGGGTATGAGAGGCTGATCTTTTAGGTATGGGTATGAGAGGCTGATGTTTGGGGTATGGATATGAGAGGCTGAAGTTTGGGGTATGACAGGCTGGTGCTTGGGGTATGGGTATGAGAGACTGATGTTCAGAGTATGAGAGGCTGATGCTTGGGGCACGAGTTTAAGAGGCTGATGTTCAGGGTATGAGAGGCTGATGCTTGGGGTATGGGTATGAGAGGCTGATGCTTGGGATATGGGTAGAGAGGTTGATGCATGGGGTATAGGTACTGATGCTTGGGGTATAGGTATGAGAGGCTGATACTTGGAGTATGAGTGGCTGGTACTTGGGGTATGGGTATGAGATGCCCATGGTTGGCCATGGGTTATGATGCTTGGGGTATGAGACACTTAATGCTTACTTATCCATAAAGGAGGATGGAGTGATGGTTCCTATCAGCTGATCACTACCATGTAAGCATAGGTTTACATGGCACTGAAACAGCCAGATCCAAGGACAAGATTCTGGTGCTACCAACTGTGATAGTAACTTTAAATAAGTGCATGCATAAGAGCATGCATTCTCAGGGTGATGGCATAGTAGATCCCCATACAATGATGTGGATGCTAATGTCAGTCACATGGGCAAAGGGTTAAGAACTATTAGGAATGTCCGAGCTATTTGTGCGGATTCCTGTAGGTGTGCAGTTAATCTGGATGTATTAGCAGTAACAGGTACATTAGGCAGGGAGAGAATTAATCATATTATTATTCTGTCCCTGCAGTCTCAATGGTCTGCTACACCACATGATCTGTGACTGAGGTTGGCTACAGGAAGGATGATAGTCCAAAACTAGCCATAGAACATGCAAACCGCATGCTCCTGCAAGTGGCTACAGCAAATGTTAGTGACCATTTTTGTCGTCGTTAGGGAGAGAATGACATAAAACATTTTGAAAGGGAGGAAGGAGGGTAACAGCTGCTGGTTTGGGGGGGGGGGTCAAAAGCGCAAAGAGAACAATTAAAAAGAATGAGTAGTCTTTCCATATCACTCAGTGCCAGTCATATCTGGCAGAATTTTTAATGTTCAGACTTGTGAAATAAAGAACTATTATTTATATTCATTTAAATGTATTTATAAAGCATGCCTGTGGTTTTGGAGCCTTGTACATATATTTTAAGCATCCTGGAACTATTTCACATTTAATGTAATCTCAAACTATTTCAACAATGTGGTTCTTCTGTACTTTTTAAAACAAATTCAGATTACTGCACATATGAGTTTATCACTGTTCACAAACAATTACTACACCCCTGAAGTAAAATGAGCAGTAAAAGAGAGATCAAGATTCATAAATGGTGACCTTTGGAGTGGCAGAGGTAGGCTTCAGGGTGATTAATGGGACCAGCTGTGAGGCACTGTATAGCTGATGGTATTTTGGGTCATACACTGAGCCATCCACCCTTCTCTGTGGCAAGGAGGTGACCTTTATGAACTGAATTATTACATGTCTAATTTGCAAAGTGATGGGCAAATTGGGGATCTGGTGAAGCATACCTGCGATGGAAATTGTTATGTGCATAACTGCAACAGTGAAGTCAATAAATGAGTTGCCTGAAAACGAGAAGTGGCAATGGATACTGATTGTCTGTCCAATAACCACATCACTGCAGGCTTCTAGATCAAAAGTGACTTTAATGGCAAATCACAGGAACCAAATATGCAGTCATTTTGTGTGTGATTATGGCAAACTTCCTATTCTATTCAGAAAAGAGGTTGCATCCTCTGCACTCACCTATTAAACTACTTAAATCTGACATTGTCAAACTGCAGCGCTTCCTGTACATTGTCAAATAACTATTCCATGAATATCAGGTGCCACAACACAAGCTGCTGACTACCAAAGCACTGATGCGTATCTTCCATTGAAAATGACTCCTAGTGCAGTTTTATTGTGTGCTGTAACAATGATTCATTTGCCTTAAGAGATTTCTCCCTTCTTTGCATTTGTACAACTACAGAATTGGTATATATGTTTGGGAGGTATGGGAGTTTAAGTCAAACAATGGGGGTGCAGGGAAGAATTTCAACTCATACAAAAATGCATATCATTTTATTTTTTGCCCTTGCATATTTTCATCATCAGTTTTTGATATTGTGAATGATCAGATTTTACATGTTTGGGTCTGAGCAGTGCAACCAGATCTCAGTGCTAAATATAAATGTCATGACAAGTGCAAATTTACCGAAGCACCACTCAGTTAATCATATCAGATCTTTAATAAACAATCTTCAGTAAGTCACTCGCCAATATGGAACTGATTCCTATGGCCAGTAGTGGCCATGGTGCTCCAGCCAGCAAAGAAATGAGTTTTGGAAGAGTCAGGACCGCAGAAATTTTTGCAGAGTTAGTTACTAGAAAAGCAAGCTGTAGTACTGGAGAAGAGTATTTTTCCCCACCAGAATATAACTCACTTGGAAGGGGAAACAGCTGCATTGTTCTGATCACTGACAAGTAGAAGCAGTTGGCCAGCAGGGAACTCAGATTGCTACAGACAGTAAGGCAAGGACAATATCACCTCACAGACTGAGTGGTAGTAGCAAAGCTGCATTGACATTAATGCTGGGAAGGGAGCTGTTAGGGCACTTAGATCACTGATACCATCCAAGGGGAAGTGATAATGGAGTCTTATTCACTAATAAATCCAAAGGTCGGCAAAGCAAGTGCTCAGATATAACTGCTGCTGTTTTGGGGAAATAATTGCCACCAGAACAAACTAGGGTGTGGCTAGAACCTTTGTCAAAGTCACAAAGGATCCGATGCACTTGCAGGCCAATGGGGTGGCATCTTCTTGTAAATCTTTGGTAAATGAGTTCTACTCTAAGATTTATAGAGTAGGCTTTAAGAAACACTGCCAAAAGCAGACACATAGAAGAACTGCATCTTTACTCACCTCATATACATAGGGGTATTTTTTTGTATTCTTGATGTAGAAGCAGCATTGATTTGTTGTGGTAGGCTTCATGAATCATGCCTGTCTATTTTCTCCTTATGCCTTGCACAAAATTGGTATTTGGACTCCTACAAGATGTAATTCACTTATCAGCCTCAGCCCAAGTGTCCTTGCACAGGCATCTTTACAATGTATTATTTCATAATAAAAACTTGCAAGTTAGTTGTTTGTCGGTGCTCAATATCACTATAAGCTAAGAAATCCAGACACTCAAAACTAAATTATTCTCATGCCTAGGCATTTATAATTATCAAACACTTCAGTTTCTCTAAAATGCCTGACCTTGTAGCTTCTACTACTACATGATTGTATTTGCATTTTCATGGTCCTCTGCATTCTAGTAGGCACTGTAAAAAAATATACCACTAAATTACTGCTAAATAAACAAAAATGTAATCTTCCAGAAATCAGTACTTCACATGAGGATTAAAAAGCTGTGTTTAAAAGGTCAAAATGTTATATACAATCATGCATCTTAATTGCTCATCAAAGAAACAATGCTATCTCACAGTTTTATTTACAACTCCCCCTCTGCACCAGTGAATGAATGATTGCCTCTCAACAGATATTGAGCTTTGAAAGTTGGGGTTTGGCTTAATGGTTGAGGTCTTTACCTTACAGACACAAGATACAGGGTTTTCACCTTTGAGAAGAATGGCTAGGCTTAAAAAGGTCTCCTGTGGTCGTTAACCCAGTAATTACCTATGAACTTATAAGGTGACCTGCTATAGTTAATTAAAATACTCATGAGGTGATCTGCTAGAGTTAATAAAAATACTCATGATAGTTAATTAAAATACTCATGAGGTGATCTGCTAGAGTTAATAAAAATACTCATGATATTTCTAAGTGTTATGTTATTGAGCTGTTATATTCCTTAACTTTATGTTGTTAATCTTTCAGTCTGCAGCATGGATATTCATTTAAAATATCACAGATTATATTTTCTGTATCTTCTTTTTCTTTTGTGGTCTCTTGGTGGGCAGGACCATGTGCTACTGAGTGACATCACAAGGAAGGAACTACTGTCCTATTTGGGGTGTCCTTCCCTCACATGATGACATTCATATATGCATATACCTGGAGACAATTCAGGATTACCAACCACCTGCCAGAGGCTCTGAACATTCAATAGACAGCTATACTCCCCTAGATTGGGGCTCTGCACTTCATCATGGCCTCGTGAGCATTTCTATTGATACCGGTGCAAATTTGAGCCCACCTACAAATTCAATTGAAGTACTTCTGGTTGGTGAAGACCTTGGGATGTTTGTTTCTGCTCTGAAAATTAGTAAATGCAGGCTGAGAGAATTCCTCATTTAAAGTGTATTGTGATAGAGAGCACCTTCTTACTGCGGAACAACTGGGCTTTCTTCTACTATATCACAATGACATTTCTGAACATTATCTAAGGATACAGTCAATGGCAAGAATGTTACATTTTCTGCAAAACAGGCACATGTATTGCGTATTGGATTCCACTTGTGATATCCTGCTTACATCCCCCATAATGGTCAAAAAAGCAAAGTATATTTCTTTCAGCTTCACACACAAAACTGACAGAATACTGGAAGGAAATATGCTTTAAGCTTTTTCTATGCAAAGAGAAAGTATGAAGCTCTTAATTACCTGGGTCATAGGGCTTTATGATTTATAGGGTGCATTCTAAGAAAAAGTTACTTTCCACTATCTACTTGCTGCAATAAATCATTTACTCTTATCAAGAGAATGTTGTTGTTTGTCTTTTCGGCTTTTCCCGGTTAGGGGTCGCCACAGCAGAACTCTGGTCCGCTAATGATTGGCAGTCGATTTTTATGGTGCCGTGTTGCCAGCCCGACGCCCAACCTTCAGCAAAGGCACTCCCATTCACGCATGTCTTTCGGAGGCCACTCAACCATGGGGAGAACATGCAGACTCCACACAGAAGGCACTCCAGCCGAGAATCGAACAGGAGAACCTCTTGCTGCGAGGCAGCAACGCTATTACCCTTTCAAGAGAATAATAACTTAAATTAAGAATTAATTTATATAATAGTTACTTGCTAAAAGGAGTTTGTAAAAAGTTTTTTGGGGAAGGCCAAAGGCTTGAGTATGTTGTGTGCAGTGTGTGATGTGAAAAAAGGGGTCTACTACAGTGTTAGCATATTATATACTTGCAATAGATTCACTCATTGTCACTTACCTGAATAGGCAAGTGCTTAAACTCCCACTACCTCAATCTCCCATAACTGCTTAGCTCCCATAGCATTACCAGAGCCCTAACTCTAACCCCTGCAACTCCCTTCCTGCTCCCTAACCCTAAAACTCCCTTCCCACTCTATAAAGCTAAAATTCCTCCTAATCCCTAATACTAAGAGCCCCTTTTTGCTCCCTTTCAGCTCTGTACACCTAAAACTCCTCATCAGCTGTCTAACCCTGAGGCCACCTTCATACTCCTTTCCTGTTACCTAAACCTAAAATCCTCCTCCTGCTCCCCAAACTTAAAACACCTTTTTTCACCAGTGCCCTAATCCACATCTTCACCCTCTCCCACTCCCTCCCATGGCTATAACTCAAATATTGTGTTTGAGAAAAGTATGGCAACTGCTTGCCTGAATTTGTAATCAAGTTTGAGCATAAGCAACAGCCAAACTAAGTGACAAGACACCCGAGTCCCTGACTTTGAGTAGGTCACCTTTGATTGCTTCCAACTCGAGGGCTTGTAGAGCACCTCAAAAAAAAAAAGGGCTGACGTCATTCGGAATAACTAAGAGTTAAATGAAGAAAAGTACAAATTACATTCCATGACATTTTTTCCTTAGTATGAGAAGGTGACATGGTGTTTTTCAGCGTGGGGGTAGAGTTCATAGCATTCTCTTCAGGAACCCTGTTCTGTATGATAATTTCTAAAGGAGTGGAAGCTATCAAAACTAATTTACTATAAGTAGCCAAATAGAAATATAAACACATTTCAGACTGCATTATTTCTAAACCAGGACTGTTTTAGGTGCTAAATCCTGACTTTTTTTTAATTTTTTTATTTAACATTTGTTGACCGGGAAAGTCTGATTAGGTTCCACAGATCCTGTTTTCAGCAGAGGCCCAGGGAGAAATGCTCCAGAAGCATGTCTTTAGAATGTGGGAGGAAACCGGAGTACCCAGAGGAAACCGGAGTACCCAGAGGAAACCCACACAAATGCAGGGAGAACATGCAAACTCCACACAGAAGGCACCCCAGCCGAGAATCAAACCAGAGAACCTCTTGCTGTGAGGTGACAGCATTAACCGCTGCACCACTGCGCCGCCCAAGAAGAACTTAGAAGAAGTTCACGCCTGGCACACCCACATCTCAAAGAAATGAGACGCCATTCTTTCGACTGAAAGTAAAAACATTCATGCATGCTCTGTTAAGTATTTATTATTTATTTTTTGTTCTTTTTTTGTTAGATATGCCCTGTGTTCTCAAAACCACAGCAGCCTGAAAAAACAAGATAATGCCGGAGTGTTAAAACTGAATTTTCTCTGTGTACTAGAAACTGAGAAAATTGTGTTACCTAACTATTTTGTATACTTTTATTCAGTTTGATATGCCTTGTCTTGCAAATGTCTAAACTAGGAAACGGAAAAACAACAATATCGCCAGCATTAAAGAAAGATGATTTCTTAGCTGAATTATTAATGTTAGTACCTGTAATTTTTTTATTTCACTGAAATGCCATTTAATGAGTTATACAGATGGAACTTGGAGAATGCACTGAATGCCTATATAAAATACATTTTCTCTGGAAAGTTGAGTGGTGATGTTCCAGTTACAAGAGATTCTTTTTTTTTTTTTTTTTTTTGGACCATCAGAAGGCAGATGTGAGGAGAGAGAATTGTCTGGGTGTTAAGGAATTGCAGTGGCAGATAAAGTGAAATGCCTTTGTAAGCCTGGGTCTCAATGACAGAGAGAATTTTAAGTATATCTTGAAACTGGTGGGAATTTAATCAAAATATTAGGAGTGTGATGCTATTGGTTAGGTTTAATCGTGTGGATTTTTAAATGACAATAGGAATATGTTGAATTTTAAAAAAAGACAGAGCCAGCACAAAGTGTGGTATAACAATTTAATATGCCAAAAAATACAGTATCATGGGTGAGGGAAAAAGAGCCCCAACACCCAAACCAAACCGATTTCAGATCAGTAGCCTTCTTCAGTGAAAAAGATAAACAGCATACAAGTAATGGGACAAAAAAAGCCCGTTATATATACATACACAGATTCAAGACAACATCCTATTGGTTAATCAAAGATGTTCATTTAGACCAGGAGGACCCCCCCCCCATTTTGATAATCCATTTTCTTTCTTTAACATTTAAAATGGTATGCCACCCAGATTTATCCCTACAATTCCCCAATATGCAATCAATTATGGTAAATCTAAATAAAGAAGTATTATGTTGGCAAGTATGTTTAAAGAGAGCATTGGACTGTCTTTTATTCTTTATGTCACTCACATGTTCCCCAATTCTAAGTTTGAGAGGTCGTGAATTTGGCCCAGGTAAAATGTGGAGCATAAACAAGTGGCCAAATATATCACTCAACTTGTGCTGCAATTTGCCAAGAAAGGGATATTAAAGACTTTGGATGTATTTCTGCTGGTAAATTCCTTAGTTTTGTTCACCCTGTAACAATGGGAACAATGTCCACAAGGGACACATCCCACCAATGTGTCCCCCGTGAGTGTCCATTGGATGGAAAAAGTCCCCCTATGGTCAAACCTTTTGTGATGACTAAATAGAGAACCCAATGTGCGGCCCCTGCAGAAGGAAAAAGAACATATATCCCCAAATAATCAGACAGTCTTTCCTCTGCTATCAGGATATTCCAATGTCTATTAATAATATGCATAGATGATTTGGTGTTCCTGCCAAAAGTAGTAACAAATCCCACACTAGACTGAGTATCTGGTGATTGTACTTTATATTCCAATAATATGGCCCCATCCTGTCTCAAAGCAAATTGGCAAGCCCTGCTAATATCCCCTGGTTTGTAACACCTATCCTGGAACTAATGGATCATGTCCCTTTTATATTGGTCATACATCAAAGAGTTGGAGCAAATACTCCTGACCCTTAAAAACTGAGATTTTAGTAAGTTCCGGATGATATGCTGTGGGTGGAAGCTGGTAGTATGCAAGAGAGAATTATACTGGGGAAATTTCCTATATACCTAAGTATCCAAGGTATTATCAGAATTTCTACTGACAAAAACATCCAAAAAGGTAATTTCAGTCATACTGAAAGTGACCTTGAATTCAATGCCCCATTTATTCTCATTAAGATAATCCACAAACTCTTGCAAGAGACTATCATCAGACTTCCACACCAACCAACAATCATCGAGGTATCGCCTCCAAATATCAATCTCATTGATATATGAATTGTGGCAAGCATCATAAATCAACGCCTCCTCCAGGTATGCCATGAAGAGGTTGGCATATATAGGCACAAAGGAGGCCCCCATGGCTGTTCCTTGTACTTGGCAAAAGCACTGATCTTGGAAATAGAACACGTTTTTTGTTAAAACATGTTCAGCCAGGCAAACAAGAAAGGTGTTAAAACCTGGTTCATACAATTCATATTTATCCAGCCAATGTTGTAATGCTAACAGCCCTGCCAAATGTGGAATGTTAACATACAAAGAAGTGACATCAAGGGTACATAAAAGCCAGTCCTGTTCAAGCTGCATTTCTGAGATAATACCCAAAAATTGGGTATTGTCCTGGATGCGAGGTCGCACGTAAGCCAACAAGGGTTTCAAATATAGTGTCAGAAATTGAGAGGGGTTCAGTAAGGGAGCCCATATCTGCCACTATAGGCCTACCCGGTAGATTTTTGGGATTATTTGGATCTTAGGTAAATGATAAAGATACTGTGGTTTGGGGTCAGGTACCTTAAGATGGAAAATGTCTGCACTAGTGATAATGCCTTCCTCCCGAGCTTCATCTAGAAAGGTATCAATTTCCATTTTGAACCTCCTAGAAGGATCCAATGGCATAGCCATATAGTATCTACCATCCTCTAACTGTTTCAATACCTCCACACAATAAGAGACACAGTCCTGTATCACAACTGTTCCTCCTTTATCCGCAGGTAGAATAACAATATCCCTGTTGTTCCTTAAACTATCTATACATTGTTCCTCAACCTTGGATAAATTGTTGGGAAAGTTCTTATACTCATGAGGATTAAAGTGTAGATTTTTTATTACATTAGATTGAAAAATGGATACAATGGGTGACATGAGGGGCATAAAGGTGGATCCACGAAATTTACAGCCTTTTTGAGTATTGTTTGGGCATTATCAAAATATAGCCTTAGATTTAATAAATGACAAAAATCCATCACATCCTGAGCCAGGGTATGTTTAGGAACAAAATAACAGGTACAAAGTTCAGACCTTTGTTCAAGATCTTTATTTGCGTTTCAGACAGGGTTACAGAAGAAATGTTATGCACATTAGTACAAGTATCTACCTTTGTGTCATCAGTTTGAGAAGCTTCCAAATTGCTTGTTGCCCTTATGTTTCCTCCCCCCTCTCCTGATCCTGACCCTAAAGGGTGTTGCAAATTACTTCACTTGGGGTCTGGTGATACAACTGTGTGTTTATCATCAACCTCAGTATTGGATGGTGATTCATCCCCTGAAGTTAAACTAGAGGGATCTCTATTCCTTTTTAGAATGGATTTAGGTCTTTTCCATTTAGGAGTAAATGGTTTCTTGTCAGAGAACATAAATTTGACATTTTTGGAAATATCAAAAGGTTTGCCTTTCTCATAGTCACCTAAATCTCTGTTAAATTTCTTCATCTTTTTTTCTTTAAGTGACTTTTCCAAGTCAAGTAGTTCACTACTAAGTTGGTTCAGACAGGATGTATAGCAAGGTAAAGACTCAAAAGCATTAAGGTTCTGACATAGAGTTTCAACTTCCTGAATACCTTTTTGAACCATACGTTCATAATAGGCTGCTAAGGCATCCACAAAACCTATGGATGCCTGCTATTGTACTTGTGCCCATCGTTCAGAACGTAACTGGTCAACACTATGTACCAAGGGTTGTAACTTAACTCTAAGTCCCCTAGGTGTAATCTGTTTTATGTTGATAGGCTTTAAAGAGCCATAAGTGCCAGACATTAGTTCTTAAATTCTTCATATTCTTAGTCAGTTTAAAGAAGGCCACCTTACAATGGCTGGCTGGGTCATTATCTATAAAGTTGTTCCTATTAGTTAAACTAACAGGCCCTAACCCAAATACCTCCAAATCACCCATATCAGATGATAAACCTTTAATAAGAGAAGCCAAATCTATGTCAAAGGTATATATTGACCAATTAACAATCAACCAAAAAATCCAAAGAACAAAGTAGAGGGTCGCCAAACCAACATATAATAGAAGGGAAGACCAAAAAACCTTTGAGTTAACCCTACAAAAGAGAGCACAAAGTAGAGGGTCGCCAAACCAACATATAATAGAAGGGAAGACCAAAAAACCTTTGAGTTAACCCTACAAAAGAGAGCACAAAAAAGTATATATCTACCAGTGTCACTCTCTGTCACAAACCATAAGGCCCACAATCATGTCAATATATTGAAACTAATATATCAGCTATTACATATGTATAGGCAAAAACCATACTGAAAACTAAGTAGGAAATTAAATATTCAATAATCCCTGCTCATAATTGGGTATTCACCCCCTGAAACCAGTATATAAAGTGATACAATAAGTAGCCCTTGTTGTGAATGACCATTCTGGTCCTGTACATCAGTTATAGAGACCACACACAATGCTAGGTATCACTAAATTCAAAAACCAACATGACCAAAAAACATAAAAAAAATCGGTCCCAAATATAGTAGACTCAATGGATAAGATCCTGATAAAGTTAAATAGTATTGGTTGCCTGATACATGTGAAAGCATACATCAAGCATTTTTCCCAATATGTAGTGAAGCTCACGGCTGGGGAAGAGATGTAACTTGAAAAATACAAAAATACAAAAGTACTAGTGGTAGTTCCCTTCCAAATAGTAAGGACCTGGTTATCCACCCAAAATCATCATGGAATACAAACTATATGTAAGGTTGGCCTTCACCATAATCATAAAGAAACACTACAGTTCAATAATAAAGCTGGCAACAAAAAACATAAATCAGAAAACCTTAACTGCACTAGCGTAATAAAACCCCTGCAAAAAAGACTGATAATGACTAGCCATAATCAAACCCATATAAAAATGGGTCAAAGAATGGGCTTAAAGTCATATATTAGTCAACAACCCCAGCTGATTCATAAGATCAGATATAAGTAGTTGTATTGGGCCTACACACTAATGCCTGACCTGGAAAAAACAAATATAAATTGCCAAATATAAAGCATGAAATATAGCAAAACCTTGATATTGTATCAGTACTATAAACAAATAATCATAATCATTCCCATATGCTCTTAATAAGGAAAATTACAATAATAAGCATTCATAAATTATTTGCAAAAATTCAAAAAAGAATTTCCATATATTCAAATCAACCCCAACCATGAAATTATTCAAACCAACCCCACATGAATATTGAGAAATAGTAGGCTGATGACCAAATTGTTCTAAAGTCCTTGTTAATCACCAGTTCCAAGTTCAAAATTCCTGGTAAAACAAACCTCATAAACGAGATTGAAGTCCGTTTGAAGTAAAATGCAATAAAACAAAACAGAAATGTTATCCAGGAAAGTACTGGGTCAACAGAGTAAATTGCTGAATTTGCTAAAGACATCAGTCAAAAAAGAGGGTAGGATATTCACAAACATCTACAAAAGTTGAAATAGACAATAGGCGATCCCACCAAATAGTACCTCGATATGCAAATTGTTCCTCCGTTCAGTTCCTGGGCCCAAGAAAGTGTACACACTGTCCAATCACTGTGAAAATGTAAATGATGACAGAGGTACCCAAATCTTTCACACTGTTAAGAATTAAACCAAATGGGCAGTGCATACTACAACGGACAATCTCTCCATCCGATTGCTAGGCCTAAAAGACTGTATATCCCATCCTGTTAGTAATGACGAAATAGGTGCCAGCAATCAATGTATACTCCACAAAGTACAATATTGAAGAAACGAAGCTGAATGTAGGTAAAATTCGGTCAGCAAAACAAAATCCAATAGGTTACCATAAAACAAACATCTGCTGTGATCGATAATACCCAAACAGAACGCCAATAGCGAGAACAAAGCAAAGCTAAAGTCAATCCAAACCCAAGTTCAAAGGCTCTAAAGTCCAAAAGCAAATTTAAAAAAGACAGAGTCATCACAAAGTTTGGTATAACAATTTAATATGCCAAAAAGTACATTATCATGGGTGAGGGAAAAAGAGCCCCAACACCCAAACCAAACTGGTTTCGGCTCAGTTAAATTTTACCAGTCTGATGAAGTCCTGATTAATATATCCATTAGAAGAAGATGCTTACAGTCTGTGTGTGATTTTATATATTAAATACATGTAACCTGCATTTATGCCCAAAGAACACTTATACTTAGTAAATGCTAACTTCCTTGGACAATTATTTAACCAGCTGACTACAAGTCAAATTTTCCTTGACCTCATCCTCACTAAGATCACATCTGCTTGCACTACTCCTGCTGTGTCCTCATCGCTGGTCAAATTTAGTCACAAGTCAGTAATTGTCTCCTTTGGGGCATCTAAACTCACCACAAGGAAAACCCCTGAAAAAAAAAGAAGCTTTATGATGTGCTTTAAAAATTCAACAGCTAGATTTCCATCTGTCATTTATACCAATGAGATTTACTCACATCTAGCAAATAATATAAAGCAAGTGCTCCAGATTAGAATGAAGTGTACTGAGGGACATAAAAGTGACATATCTTTGTGGGCTGCCAGTATTAATAAGCTCTATAATAAAGCAAGAATCTAATTAATGATAATAAAGCAAAATCAACCCACATTAAAGTTTCTAGCAAAAAAAAAATATCAAAAGTCTTTAGTTACTATAAGGAAGAGCAAAGAAGATCATGAATGAAAGTTATTATCCAAAGTCAAAGATAATCATATACCTATGTTAACTATATCAGATAATTGAAAAAGATACTCAATGCTCTGAATTAATTCATAATGATTTTATACATTCTGACCCTAATGATATTTCTAAAATTCTTATAGATAACATGTGGTGCCAACTTCACACTAGAAGCAGTGATTGGCTTTCCACAAATACCCAAGTCCCTCCTTCCCTTCTGAAGATTATTATGGAACATGTTCTACTTGAAGTCCCAAAAAATAAAAATATCACCTCTATGGGCATCAGCAATATAACTGATTGCTTAATCAACAATGCCAAAATGTCCTGTCTCAAACCCTTTAAACCTACTCAACCTAAGCAGAGACACAGGGTATATACTTTAGGTATAGGAAATGGCTACTAATAAGTTATTCCATAAATGGGATCCACATTACATCTCAGGAACTATAGGCCCATCAGCCTAACAAGCCTAATTCACAAAGCACATATTCTATCTGATTTTATATGCTCCGATATAACAAATCTTATTAAGCAACACCTGCAGCAATATGAAACTGTTAAAAGAAGATCACATCTACTTAATTTGGTAAACGTTTTTGAGAAAGTCACTGAAAGTGTGTATTGGGCCATGCATTTCATATAGCATTCTTTTTTTGATAAGGGCGAAGACTTTATTCACCATGCTGGAGTTGTAAATAATCTTAATGTCAAAAACCTAAA